>NW_007257477.1:1441749-1480408 GCF_000164805.1 Carlito syrichta | reverse complement strand
AATTAGCCAGGCATGGTAGCACACGCCTGTAGTTCCAGCTACTTGGAAGGCTGAGGCGGAGGTATCGCCGGAGCCCAGCAGATCGAGGCTGTGGTGGCTGGGAGCGGCCACTGCCCTCCAGTCTGGGCAACAGAGTGAGACTCCAACTCAAAAAAAAAAAAAAACATTCAGCACGGGCCAACCAAGGCATCTATGGGCTGAGGAAAGACAGACACACGCCACCATGCCTGACTAATTTAATAAAAATAGAAATGAGGTCTCCCTTTGTTGCCCAGGCTGGTCTCAAACTCCTGGGTTCAGGGGATTCTCCCGCTGTGACTTCCCAAAGTGCTGGGATTACAGGTGTGAGCCACCACACTTGGCCAAAAAAAATTTTTGAGACAATGTTTAAAAATCTGAAAGTTTCACATCCACCTCTGAATCTGGGGCTTTCTTTGGAAAAGCTGAATGCCCTCTGGTTGCAGTGGGCTTGCCCTCCAGAATGTTCTCATTGGCCTTTTAGATGGAACATGGCTTTCCAGGTCAGCACAGGCCCTCCCTCCAGGACAACCACCCTCCCTTTTCCTTCCCTTGACAGGAACTGCAGGCATTGAGGCAGCAACTCACCCTGGCTCAGCCTCCCTAGGCTGAAGGGCAAGAGGATGATGGACTTTGGCGGATTAATTTTGGGTCGTTTTTGTAAACTCTGGGAGACTGAAACCAAGACCGGTTGGCCACACCACCTTGTATGTGCCCGATCTCATCTTATCTCAGATGACTGGGTCTGAGGAAAAGTCCAGACATTCCTCTCCCTTCTGTTAAAACCAGGTCTAGGCTAATTCTCACCTCAAGCAAGACTGTCCCCGTCCCAGGCAGGCTCTGCCTCTTGCTCCTATGGGCAGGGGGAAGCTGGGACGTTGGTCATGGTGGGGGGGATGAGGGGGCAGGGAGGGGTAGTTCAGCCAAGGAGCCCTCCAGTCACCTGATGTGGCCACCCAAGCAGGGCCTGGGGACCCTAGGATTCCCTGGGACATCACTGGCCACTGGCCACCGTGTTTCCCCACGCTTCGGCTGCTGGATCCTAAGGCGTGCCACTCTGCTCCTCGCTGGGGTGGCGCTGGCGACCTGCCACACCACAAGAGGCTGAGATTCCCCTGAAACCCAGAGAGCTGCTTTTATCTCTCACTGGCAGCAGATAAACAAATTGGGATGCTCTCTGCCCAGGAGGCATTTCCAGAAATTCGGGCTCTGGCTTTTTGTTGGTCAAATGCCAGAAAGTCCTGGGCTTCTTTGTGGCCAGGGAGTCATTGAGCAATAGGTGTTTTGTTTTGTGGATGACAAGATTTTTGATATTGAAGAATTTAAAGAATAAATGGAAGAACCTTGACCAGCTTCCCACCCCTGCCCAGTGAGGCTGCTGATTTGAGCTTTCATGCTTGGCAAATTTGCTCTTTACAACCTCAGTTCTTCTGAGCCAGTTTCTCAGGCGCCAGCTCCTGGTTCCAGAAAACCTCATCCGTTTCAGTTCTAGGGGCACACAGGCCTCACAAGGCCCAAGCCAGGTATGTGGCCACGGCTGTGGGGAAAGCTGTTTTCTAATGTATGGGCTGGCAACTTAGGGGCATGGGTGGGAGGACTATTTTTGTAAATAAAGTTTTATTGGAATCCAACCAGGCTTATTCGTATTGTCTGTGGCTGCTTTCGAACCAGAGTTGCCACTGAGACTATCTGGCCTACAGAGTATGAAATATTTTCTATTTGACTCTTAAAATATATGCTGACCCTTGCTTGGAGGGAACCCTTGCCCCATGCCAGAGAGGTTTGAAGGTAGGTCTTCGGTTTTTGTTTTTTTTTTGGCGGGGGGGGGGGGGCTGGTATCAGGGACTGGAAAAGATCAGAGCAACAGCTTAGTAAGGAGTGTATAACTCGGGGAGAAGTTTGGGCATGATGGCTCACACCTATAATCCCAGCGATTTGGGAGGCTGAAGTGGGAGGATGGCTTGATTCCAGGAGCTTGAGACCAGCCTAGGTGATATAAGAAGACCTCATCTCTACAAAAAAAAAGTTTCAGCTACTTAGGAGGCTGAGGCAGGAGGATCCCGTGAGCCGAGGGATTCAGCTTGAGCTGAGCTTTGAGGCTTGCACATTGATAGGATACAGCAGGGCAGAAAACTCCCTAGGAGGCCAACACACTGTCGCCCCCACCCTTAGTGGAAAAGTGCAAACTGGGTGGTTCTCTCCTTCTGTTGGGAGGCTCTGGAGTTCACTGCTTTCTGCCATGTGTGCATTCCTCACTGTGGTGTGTCTGGAGCCAGGCCCGCTTCAGGGTGCTCAGAGCACACAAGGACCATGGGCTCACACTCTGATAGGGGGACAGGGAGACAATACATACAACAGTAAATCAGTAAATACCATTAGATTGCAGTAATGAGAGAATGAAAGAGGACATCAACGCTCCTTCCAATCAATGGGTTTCCTTTTCTTTTTTTTTTTTTGAGTTGGAGTCTCACTCTGTCACCCAGGCTGGAGAGCAGTAGCACGATCCTGAACACTGCAGCCTCAACATGCTGGATTCAGGGGATCCTTCCGCCTCAGCCTTTCCAAGTAGCTGGAACTACAGGCACGTGCCACCATGCCCAGCTAATTTTTAAAATTTATTTATTGCAGAGATGAGGTCTCACCAAGTTGCCCAGACTGGTCTCGAACCCGTGGGCTCAGGCAATCCTCTCACCTTGGCCTCCAAAGTGCTGGAATTATAGGTGTGAGCCACCGCACCCGACTGGGTTTCCTTTTCCATTTGGGAAGACATGGTATCTGCCATCAGTCCCATCAACCCTATTTTTCAGGAAGAAAATAAAATCCTATGATCTGGAAAGATGTTTCTAGGGGAAGTGGATGTTAGGACAGAGCTGAGAACAATGAGGGGAGCTGGGGAAGACACTTCTGAGCAGCGAGAAGAGCAAATGTAAAGATTCTAGGCCGGGCTCGGTGGCTCAATCTGTAATTCCAGCACTTTGGGAGGCCGAGACGAGTGGATTGCCTGAGTCCGCGAGTTCGAGACTAGCCTGGGCAACTTGGCAAGACCTCCTTTCTATAACACATAAAAAATTAGCTGGGCGTGGTAGCGTGCATCTGTAGTTCTGGCTACTTGGAAGGCTGAGGTGGAAGGATTGCCAGATGCCAGAGTCCAGCAGGTCCAGGCTGCGGTGGTCGGCAGCGTCCCACTGCACTCCAGTTTGGGCGACAGTGAGACTCCAACTCAAAAAAAAAGATTCTAAGGTAGAGGAGGGGTTGGAAGAAGGGAGGTGGATAGAGGGAAAGGTAGGCAGCAGCCCCAAGGCTGGTTTCATTCCATCCATTACATCTAGGCTTCATTCCCTTTACCATAAAAGCAGGCTTGTCAGAAGCATATGATCAACCCCGGTTTCTCACCCCTGGAGGCAGAAGGTGGGTCTCCCTCTTGAGTTTGCTAACAGCCTGTGTTTGGGAGAGATCCCCTCTCCCAGAGCAGGAGAGAGGAGGTGGGGCCTTCCTCCTGCACTGGCATGATTTTCGGTTCAGGGAGTGAATCACAGGCAGGGAGGCAGGGACCCTTGGCTCAGGATTTCCTGGCATTTCCTGCCTGGGAGAGCAGCCCCGCTCTCAGGGGCAGTGGCCCACTACTCTCTGACGTCAACTCTCCTTCCAATGAATGGGCTTCCCTTTCCGTTTGGGAGGACATGGTATCTGCCGTTAGTACCATCAACCCTATCTTTCTAACCCTGGCACCTCCTGTCTGGGAAGGAGCAAGTGGGACTACTAACAAGAAGCCAGTGGCATGGGGTCAGGAGGGTGAGGAGGACTCAGAGGACAGATGCCTTCTCATCTGGGGTCATCAAGGTATGAATCCAGAAACCCCATCCACAGTAGTAGTGTCTGTACCACAGCAGCTTTGGGACACACAGGGCACTCCCAGGCAGGCTCTCCAGGCCACTTGTGTTATCTGGAAGGAACTTATCTCCTCTACTTGTTTTCAGTAACTAACCCAGATTAGATCTCCTAGCAGAAAGAATGCACGTGCTGTCATTGTATAAATGCAACCATTTCAAAATTGCTCAGTCTCTGAAAACCATTGTTTACAACTACTGCAACCTCTACTTGTATGTGTCCTGGGGCAAAGTCGTGGTTGCCTCACTCTGGTTATAGCTTTGTCTATTTCAAAATAGCCATGAAGGCCAGAGGCTCTCGGTGTGTGATTTCAGAAGGGCCTGGGTCATTCCCTGATGTTTATCCTGAATGTAAATACTTGTTAGTTTAATGTGCCATCGATATTGCCGTCTGTGACTACAATTTATTTGAGATTGGAAATTACCAGTGAGATGGTATGATGGTTGTTTGTCTCACTTAACATCTCACACAGCAAAGCACCACATGCAAAAAAAAAACCCCCAGAAACCAAAAAAAACAAAAAACAAAGCTGCGAACTCTTTTCAGGGTGATTAGGATGCTCCATGGTCCATGTAGCATTCACCACTGAGCAGGATGGTGTGACCATTCAGCAAATGCTTACTCTGCAACGATATGTGCCAGGCACTGTGCAAAAGTGGAACCATGCAACGGATGGTCTCATCCTAGTTACTGGAAGTTAGGAAATTTGATGATTCACCATTTCTGACTTGGAAGAGGTGAATCAAATACCATCTAGTATTTGGGGTTTTTTTTGAGTTGGAGTCTCACTCTGTTGCCCAGACTGGAGTGCAGTGGCCGCACCCGGCCACCACAACCTCGACCGGCTGGGCTCCGGCGATCCTTCCGCCTCAGCCTTCCAAGTAGCTGGAACTACAGGCGTGCTACCACGCCAGCTAATTGTTTGATTTATCGTAGAGATGAGGTCTCGCCAAGTTGCCCAGGCAGGTCTTGAACCCGCGGGCTTAGGCAATCCACTCACCTCAGCCCACCTAGTATTTGTAAAGCCATGTAAGCTTAAAAGAAAACTTAAAATCAATCTGAAATAGTTGTTGATTGTAGACAAATTGGAAACTCTTGAATAGCCCCAAATCATGAATGTAAACATTTTGGTGTGTTTATTTGCAGCTTGTCTGCACACGTACACCCATACATACACACACACTCTCTGACTTTTAACAACATGAGATACTCTCTACTCTTTGGTAATTTGGCCTCTACACTTAGTGCCATTAAATATTCTTCTAGGACACTGTATCTTGTGGATGTATGGATGTACCATTATTTATTTCACCAACTCCCCCACTGCAGATTGCTTCTGCACTTTTGATACACTGAACAATGCTGAGATGAGCATTCTTGTGGGAATGTGTAATTAATTTCCTTGGATGATCTGTGGAAACAGAGTTCAGAAGGTTGTTTCCAGTGTGTCCATATCATTTTAATCTCACAGCACTCCTCTGGGGTAGGATGTGATTATGTCTTACACCTTTTCCAGTTTCCAGATCCCAGCCTATGTGGGCCAGCTAGGGAGTTGCATATTACAGATCAGAACTCTTCTCTCCTGCCTTTCAGAATACTGCAGGGTTTCACTTTTTGTATTTTTATTTTTTGAGTTGGGTGTCTCACTCCGTTGCCCAGGCTAGAGTGCAGTGGCACAGTCACAGCTCATTACAGTCTTGACCTTCTGGGCTTAGGTGATCCTTCTTCCTCAGCTGCCTGAGTAGCTGGGACTACAGGCGTGTGCCACTATGCCCAGCTCATTTTAAAAATCTGTGGTAGAGACGAGGTCTCGCTATGTTGCCCAGGCTGGTCTCAAACTCCTGGGCTCAAGCGATAATCTTGCCTTGGCCTTCCAAAGTGCTGGGATTACAGATGTGCGCCACCGCACCTGGCCCAGGTTGTCTTCTTTTTAAAAATTAGCTGCAAAAAGTGTCCTTGGCATACAGGGATTTGCTCCTGTTGCTTCTTGAGCATAGAAATGCGCGTTTGCAGGAGCCAGTGACGCCTGTGAATTTGGGCGTATCATCTCACACAGATTTGCTGCAGACTCTGGGGCTAACAAGGTGAAGAACGGCTGCCCTTACAGCTGGTGGGATTTTCCACGGTTCTGTGCACCTTGATGAGTCAGCCTTAACCAGGTTACAAGTCTGTACAGACTTTGTACAAGTCAAACCTCAGGGGTGTTGTATACGTTTAACCTGCTATAAATTCCAGCCTGAAATAGATAATGGTCCTGAGAAGTAATCCCACCACCCATCAACGAGGAGTCAGTGTTGACAGCAGTTGAGTCGGAGCCGAGCGTGTCGGGGCTCGAGCGATTGCACCGCATCCCTGCCCGCATGCCCCGTGCCAAGTGCGTGGAGGATGCGGGTCACCCGGAACCCCCAGGCACGTCTCCCTGCGGGTTTAACGCGCAGACTTCCGACCATCCTCCTGCAGCGTACCCACTGCCTCGCCTGTGTCCCCCCAGAAGGGACACTGAGGCGGGAGGGGGCCGGTGCTGCCTACCCTCCTGGGCCGGGGCTCCCGCGCCTGCGCGCCGCCGCCTTGTCCGCGCTCTCAGTTGCTAATAAAGTTCGCGCGCGCCGGGAGCGGAAGCGGAAGCGGCGAGTCTCCATGGCGGCAGCGGCGGCGGCGGCGGCGGGGCCGGTGTTCTGGAGGCGGCTGCTGGGTCTCCTGCCTGGGCGTCCCGGGCTGGCCGCGCTCCTAGGGCGCCTGTCCGACCGCCTCGGCAGGAACCGGGACCGCCGGCGCAGGAGGTGAGAGAGGCGGCCGGGCTGAGAGCACAGTCCCAGCCGCTGCGGCCCGGCCCCAGGCGCCCCGACTTCCCGGGCCAGGCGTCCTGAGCATCCGCAGCGAGCCCCTCCCCGTGTCCGCGTGGACCCGGGCCCGTTTCTGCGCCCGGAGCCCAGCGCCTGACTTCCCTGCTTCCGGCTGGCCTCCCCGAGGGAGGGTGGGCGACCTGTGCGCCACCGTCCACCGGGTCCAGCCAGCGGGCCTCCTGTTCTGCCCGACCAGTCCTGCCTTCCATCTCCACTGTGCTTGGCGGCGAGCCTCGGCCACAGTCACTTACATTTTAAGGGGGGGACTGCGCATTCAGGGAGCTCTGATCAAGCTTCTGAGGCTAAGTTTATAACTTTGTTTGAGCCCGGGATATGAACGCTGCAGAGCTCAGGGGAGGTCTTTTCCTTAAGTAATCCTGGTTGGGAGGTGACTTGGCGGGAGTGATTCAGCCCTGCTGGGATTTTGTGTCTGCAGCGTTTCTCACATCCTGCCAGAGAGTTGTGAGGCAATCTGTAGTCAGTAACACTCAGGCATGGGAAGAGGAACCACTCGAAACGCTTTTTACATTTTTCAAAGGGCCTGTGTTCTGGAAAAGTACTGAAGTGAGTTATGTAAATGGTGAAGTAGGCTTTGGAGCAATTTGTTCAGGCAGTGGTCTTTTAAAGTAAACATTTGCCAAGAACATGCTGACCTAAGAGGCCTGCTACTATTGCTGATATTAAAGAGGGGAAAAGATAATTCTATGTGCAAGTAGTTTTCTTATTAGAGAAATTTTAGCCTTTTACTTGAAAAGAAATCTTAGAACTGCCTCCTAGTTAACGTTGCATTGACTTAGCTTTCTTTCTTTTTTTTTTGGGGTTGGAGTCTCACTCTGTCGCCCAGGCTGGAGTGCAGTGGCATGCTCATGGCTACTGCAGCCTCCACCTGCTGGGCTCAGGTGATCCTTCCACCTCAGCCCTACAAGTAGCTGGAACTACAGACACGCGCCACCACGCCTGGCTAATTTTTTGATTTATTGTAGAGATGAGGTCTTGCCAAGTTGCCCAAACCAGTCTCAAACCCGTGGGCTCAGGCAATCCTCTCACCTCGGCCTCCCAAAGTAGCAGGGATTATAGGTGTGAGCCGCTGCATCCCACCTTGTCTTAACTTTTGTATCTGTACTTCTTGGGTGAGATTTGCCCTTGCCTTTAGTATAGATAGTTAGGGTTCAGTTGTCTGCTGATTCTGGGAACAAAGGATTTTACTTCATTCTGAGCTATAGTGGAAGATTTTTGGCAAAAACTACAGCTTGATTTAGGAGAACCTGTAGGTGATGGCATCAGGGCAGGATGGAGTTGTTGGAAGCCTGTTGCTCAGAATGACCTTAGGTTTCACATTAGTAAACCCAGTGAGGGTGAAGAGGTGGCCTCTCCATTTTCTCTGATTTCATTTTTTTCAGTGTTTAGCAAAAGACCTGATCATTCAGTGGGTAGTGAGGTCATTTGACTTTTTTGTCCTGGCATTAAACCACTAAGATTTGGTTTAAAGTTTCAAAAAAATGTTTTATCCTCAGAGACGAGTTATTTAGGTGACTTTGTCATTTCCCACTATGTGTTTAAAGTACAAGGAAAACACTTCATTATTACTCAGTGTTTAACACTGCAGTCGATTGATTACTAAAGGATGTTGGGGCAATCACAAATTCTTTTTTGTTTTTGGTCTTACTCTGTCACTCAGGCTGGAGTACAGTGGCACACTCACGGCCACCCCAGTGTCGACCTGCTGGGCTCCGGCGATCCTTCTGCCTCAGCCTTCCAAGTAGCCGGAACTACAGGCGCGTGCTACTTTGCCTGGCTAATTTTTGATTTATTGTAGAGATGAGATCTCATCAAGCTTCCTGGGCTGGTCTCGAACCCTTGGGCTCAGGCAGTCCACTCACCTTGGCCTCCCAGAGTGCTGGGATTACAGGCTGAGCCACTGAGCCTAGCCTACTTTTTTGATTTATTGTAGAGAGGAGGTCTTGCCAAGTTGCCCAGGCTAGTCTTGAACCCGTGGGCTCAGGCAGTCCTCTTGCCTCGTCTCCCAAAGTGCTGAGATTACAGGTGTGAGCCACCATGCCCAGCCAATCACAAATTCTTTTTAAGAAGGCATTTCTTATGAAAAGGCGGTGGGGATAGTCAAAATTAACTTCCCGGAGTCTTTTTTGTAAATAGTATCAATAGATGCAGTTGTGTGCCTCCATTATTTCTTCTTCATTAGACCGAATCTCAGTTTCTTGGGCATTATAATCCTTGGAAGTAATGCCTGTGGTAGAACAGAGGATAGAAGCTTTGACCTGTATTGAGTGATACTTTCCTTTGCCTTACTCGGTTTGCAGATTTTTTTCTGATCCTTTGGGGTCTTGGTGTTCAGAGTTTATTCATGTCTGTTGTGGCTACTCACCCTTTGTTGGCTGCTGCTTTCGTTTCTTCTTCGTTGTTCAGTTGCACCTCCTAATTCCTCATTCCCCGAATGATGTGGTTTCTTGTAACTTGCTTATATTGATTCATTGATAATAGTTCTGTGTAGTCATGAGCTTCAGTTATTTGAGATTTTAGCTTACTAATCTGAGTCAACTGTTGGAGTAGCTGGTGAATCCTCGTGACTAGCAAGAGGAACATTGCTTTTACTGCTGTGGTTTCCTTTCAGACATAGAGATGGCCATAGAGACAGAGAACTCGACTTAAAATTACTTCTAATTAATGATTTAGAAGTACTGTTGTTTTCTCTTAAGCAAGCATCTGACTCATTATCATTAGGGACTGTTGGATCCATTCATTTACTCATCACGTGTGTATAGAGCACTGCTGTGCTGTGCTAGGTGTTGAGGAAACAAAGACATAGTCCCGCCTCTAAGATGCTTGGAACTATAAACAGACGATTGCAGGAAAATAGGTAGAAGGTCATGGCAGCACCTGGAGGTCATGGAAGGCTTCCCGGTGGTGGTTACCCAGAGCTGTTATGAAGGAGAGGCAGGTGTAGACTAGGAGAAGAAGGGAAGCTAATATTCATGGAATGATAGTGAGTGACATGGACAACATCAGAAGGCAGTTCTGAGGTCCCACCAGTACTGAAACCATTTCCAGGAGCTGACAGGGGATACCTAGCAGGGGCGGGAGGGAGGAAGAGAGGAAAGGAGAAAGCGAGAAAGCCAGGCTTCTGGATCAGAAGCCCAGGAAGACAAGCTCTGAGATTCCACGTAGTTTGTTTTGGTAGTGGTTCACACCTCCCCGCCTCCTCCCCCATGGGGGCTTATATGAAGTCAGGGACAGTGGGAGCAGAAAAGAGGGCGGGATTAGAATCAGTCCAGATGGGTGCATGAATGGTGGCACACTTCACTGAAATAGGGAGCAAGGAAGAGGACCAAGTTTTGGGGATGATAATAAGGTGCATTTGGGACATGTTAATTAGTAGCCAGGTGCCTTCCAAGTGAAGATGTGTCCAGTTGACCATGGCCAAACTAGAGGTCAGGAGAGGCAGACAGATGCTTCAGATAAGAGTTTTTTGGAGGCTGGGCATGGTGGCTCAAGCCTGTAATCCCAGCACTCTGGGAGGCTGAGGTGAGAAGATTGCTTGAGTCCAAGGTGTTCAAGACCAGCCTGGGCAATTTAGTGAGACCTTGACTCTACAGTAAATCAAAAAATTAGCCAGGCAAGCTTGTGCGTGCCGTTAGTTCCAGTTACTTGGAAGGCTGAGGCAGAAGGATCGCCTGAGCCTAGCAGGTCAGGCTGCGGTAGCGGTGAGCGTGCTCCACTGCACTCCAGCCTGCGCGACAGAGTGAGACTCTAACTCAAAAAAAAAAAAGTTTTTTGGAGTCATTGGGCTACACAGAATAGGCTTGTTATTTGTGTTTTTTATTTTATTATAGAGATGTGGGATAACAGTAAGGATTAACTACATAAGTAGGCTGCATGCAAGTGAAGTTTGGACTTCTAACTGGTTCTCGGCTTGTTATTTGAAGTCGATGAGACCTAGTGGGAAATATATCAAGAGGTGTTAGTTCCTAATCTTGAATTTGCCTACCATACAAGGAAATATGTGGCCTGCATCTTTTATTTTTAAACTGTTTTCAGTTTGAGTTGTCTGTGCAAAATGGTCTTTATTTATGAAACTTTTTCTCTAGGTGCTTAAATGTGTGAGTTGAAGGGGGTGGGGGTTGAAGGGGGTGGGAGTTCCTAGCTTCCATGAGTTTAAGAAGGAAACAGGTGACCAGCAGACTTTTTTCTTTTTCTTTCCTTTTTTTTTTGAGTTGGCATCTCACTCTGTCAACCAGGCTGGAGTGCAGTGGCACGCTCATGGCCATCCCAGCATCGACCAGCTGGGCTCCAGTGATCCTTTCGCTTCATCCTTCCAAGTAGCTTTAACTACAGGCACATGCTACCACACCTGGCTAATTTTTGATTTATTGTAGAGACGAGGTCTTGCCAAGTTGCCCAGGCTGGCCTGGAACCCGCAGGCTTAGGCAATCCACTCACCTCAGCCTCCCAAAGTTTTTTTTTTTTTTTTGAGTTGGAGTCTCACTCTTGTCATACAGGCTGGGGTGCAGTGGCACTCTCACGGCCATTACAGCCTCCTGCTGGGTTCTGGCAATCCTTCTGCCTCAGCCTTCCAAGTAGCTGGAACTACAGACTGTAGGCATGTGCTACCACGCCCAGCTAATTTTTTGATTTATTGTAGAGATGAGGTCTTACCAAGTTGCCCAGGCTGGTCTCGATCCCCTGGACTCAGGCAATCCTCTTGCTTCGACCTCCCAAAGTGCTGAGATTACAGGCTTGAACCACCACACCTGGCCCATTACTTTGTTGAATATTCTGAAGTGGGAACCTAGCCTTCCTTACTCCTTAAGAGTTCAGTACAGCCATCTTGTGGTTTATTTATAGCAATGTAATGGGTGGGAAGAAGATATTTAGAATTAGAGTATAGTTTCCCAAATAATTCAAATTTGATCTTGCAGTGAATTAAAAGATTTGCAACCGACTGACTTTTCTAATTGTAGCTTTATTACACTGATATTAACATGAGTAACAGCCGCGCACAGTGGCTGTAATCCCAGCACTTGGGAAGGTGGAGGTGAGAAGATTATCTGAGACCACGGGTTTGAGACCAGCCTGGGCAAACATGGCAAGACCTTGTCTCTAGAATAAATTAAAAAATTAGCTGGGCGTGGTGGCGCATGCCTATAGTTCCAGCTACTTGGAAGGCTGAGGCGAAAGGATCACCTGACCCCAGCAGGTTGAGGCCGCAGTGGCCGTGTATGTGCCAGTGCACTCCAGCCTGTGTGGTGGAGCGAGACTCCGACTCAAAAAAAAAAAAGCCAAAAAAACCCGTGAGTATCCCTGAGCATATTATAGCTGGTGATAAATCAGGCTCAATCAGTTGTGTGATGGTAGGCAGATAGAAACCAGGCCGGTATTAAATGGTCTGATAGATAATCCCTTTGTAAATAGTGTGATCTGATTAATGTAAACAAGTGAATGTTAAGGCTGCTAGGAGTCAGGCTGGCTGAAGTCATTTGGAGTCAAGCATGGGATTGGTTCTTGTCAGGCACTTTAATGTGCCTGGCACATTTGGCTACCCAAGATGTATTATTGTGAGTTATAAATATATTTTAGATTTCTGGCTCCCAATGTAATTGACTTCCTCTTGGCTAAGCCGAGAGGAGAGTCATCTGGTTAGCACGTAGCTGAATGCTAGCAGCCCCAGCCTCTCGTGCCGGACTTGTGGGAGTTCAGCAGGCCGTTGGTCTTTTGTAACCTACGGGAATCCACACTCATTTCCCTTCCTCGGGTTCAGGTCTTGCATTAGTCAGGAAGGCCGCCTGCTGCCAGGGTTGCAGGAAGTACCGTCCTTCATGTCGTATCAGGAGTCTTTCTCAGGAAATGTTATGACTGGTGCTCTTTTCTCACCAGTTCACTTTTTTACATGTAAGAGTGTACGACTGAGGGGGTAGGGTAGGTTTTTCTTAAAAAGTAGTTTCTGAAAATACAGCAATCTAGAGAGCTCAGTTTCTCTTAAAAACTTTTCTTGGTTCATCGTTTTCTACAGATTTGGATGGGATCCAGGCCACAGAGTCTGTACCTCGAATCTTATCTTATTGTTTCAGACAAGCTCATGGATCTATAGACCACGTCTTGAAACCGTGTGTTTGGTACAGAGGATGTGACTCCTGTCTGTTGTGGATTTGTGGTAGAGTCTGAAGACAGTCCCCCAGCTTTACCATACTCTTTATTTGAAGCCCCACATACTCTTTGTTGAAAATCCCAAGAAGGTGGCCTAAACTTGTATCCCATTAGTAGTGGGTGCAGTAGGTACTGCAGCTCCAGGGGAAGCAGACACGTGTTCTCTGGCACTGAAGAAGATGTGGAAAGGACACCTAAAGGTGATATGTAGACCAAGGTGTCATTCTCTGGCATTTGCCTCTCTCCACTGATGTCCCTCCACTGAGAATGTGGGGGCCTGCTGGGACCCCAGGCACACTGCTGCACATCCAGAGGAGAAAGGCAAGGTGTGCCAGTGTCTCTCTACAAAGCACACACTGCTTCAGCATGTTGGGTGGGATGGAAAACAACTGTCTCTCCACAAAAAGCAGAAGTGCCTTCTCTTCCTCCCAAGGTGGCTTTTGGAAACGGGTGTTTGTAGCATTTCAGCTGTGTCTGCTCTCACTGTTTCAGTTTGGCTGATTCTTCTGAGCTTGGGCCCTACTGGGATCCTGTGTCTCTCGTGGGTGTGTGTGTGTGGGGGGGTACATCAACCTGCCTAGTACCACCTGATGGACCAGGCAAGCTTTTGCACTTGCATAGTGGCAGCCCAGTACTGGGGCTCAGGGGCAAGAGGGTCTGTGTACTCACGGTTTGGTCAGTGCAGTTCTGGTGGTAATCTTTCTTGAGATGTGGGAAGAAACTTCCCTCTCCTCCCCAATGAACTCGGCTCCCTTCCTTCTACCCACTCATCCAGGCCCCCTCTCTTGGTAGAGGAATGGGCCCCAGGTCAGGGCCTCAGCACTTAGGCCCAGCCTACTTTTCAGTTCAGGAATTTGTCTGAGTAGTCCGTGGGAAGCCTTAAATCACATGACTGGCCCCTTACCCAGAGTCAGATGTCCTGTGTGCAGTGGCTGAAGCCAGGTTGAATCTGAGAGGATGCTGCTCCCAGTTGTCCCAATTCATCTTCATGGTTGCAGACTGTGGAGTGTTTCACATCATTTGTTCATTTGCTTTGGTTATTGCTGGGGTTTGTGTGGTGAAGTAGTGCAGCTTGTCTGATTGTGAGTCCTGGGGTGCTGGTGATGTGGAGGGCCACCTGCTCTTGCCCTGTTCTTTTTCTTTTTCTTTTTTTTTTTTTTAGTTGGAGTCTCACTCTGCCGCCCAGCCTGGAGTGCAGTGGCTACTCCCGGCCACTGCAGCCTCGACTTGCTGGGCTCCGGTGATCCTTCCGCCTCTGCCTTCCGAGTAGCTGGAACTACAGGCACGCGCTACCACGCCCGGCTAATTTTGTGATTTTTATTGTAGAGATGAGGTTTCGCCAAGTTGCCCAGGCGGGTCTTGAACCCGCGGGCTCAGGCAGTCCACACACCTCAGCCTTCCAAAGGCGCGGGATTACAGGCTGAGCCACCGAGCCCAGCTTGCCCTGTTCTTAAACTTTCCCAGTATTCCAGAATCAAGGAGTGGGCCTTCAGAGGGGCAAGGGTGGCAGAATCTTACTCTCTAACTCCCCACCCCCACCACTTCCTCCTTCTTATAACTAGAACCGGGAGCTAGATGGTATCTAGAAAGATGATTCAGGGCAGCCCAGTCTAGATGTGGAAATTGTGTGTGTACTGGTTTAGTTCTCTAAATGGTGAATGTGACATATAACTAGGCTTTTTTGGTAAAGTAACCACAGCCTCTCTGCCTCCTCAAATCTCTTGGGGCTTAGTTTTTTGGCTGGGACATGTGGTTTCTTAGTAAACCTCCCTGGGGTGAGGGGAATTGCTCCTGCAGGTGGTCAGCCCCTGGAGACTGGAATTACTTTGCAGTGGGGGCTGCTGCTAGCATGGAGATAAGCCTTTTCTGAGAGAATTCCCAGGAGTTGTGTTGTGGAAAGCCGGGAACTAACCCCCGGTGGGATTCTGGCTGATGTGAAAGAGAAAGAAAGGGCCCCTGAGCAGGTCCTGGAGAAGTCAGCACTGTGGGTCAGAATGGGAATTGGCTCTTCCTACCGTGGCCAGCGTGCTTCTGTGAGATTTTTGAGTGTCGCCAGACTAGATGTTGTCTCCTTGGCGTGTGTTGTAATTGTGGGACCTTTAACTTTGCTCATTTTGGGGTATATATAATTGCCACTTGAAGTTGGGTCTTCTCCACAATGTATCCTGAAATCTGATTGGCTTTCAGCTCCTTCTCCTCTCTAACAAAAATAAACCTGTCAGTACACAAGATTAAACAGGAAGCCAACATAAAAAAACCTTCAACAACTCTTGGACTGAGTCCCTGGTGGAACATTCCCAGGGAGAGCTGCCTGGTAGGGAAGAGACCTGCTTAGGATAGCCCCAGGGTATCCAGGCTCATCAGCCTGGTGCCTGCCAGAGTGGCTCTCTCCCAGACAGGATGGAGGTGATGGGTAGACCATGACACCGGTGTGGACTCTGTATGTGTGCGTATATGCACGCACACATCTGTATTGTTTTCTGGACTGACTGTTGAGGCCCTTTGGGTCGAGGGTAGTTTTTGCCAGTCTCTGTTTACATTTGTTCACACTTCTCCTTGCCTGGAGCATCCTCCCCTTTGTGCATTCCCTGTTTGAATTTGACCAGTTTTCCAGAGGCAGGATGCTATAAGTTCTGCCCAATAGCCCAGGCATCACCAGCTCCCCTTTTCGAGCACTTGAAGCACGTGCACTCTGTTTTGACATTGATGGGATTTGGCATTTCTTCTCGTGTTGTTGTTCTTAGATGATTTCAGGTGTGTAAGTCTGTGAGGCCACCAAGGGTGTGAAAGGCAGAGATGGCACCTCGTTATTTGTATGCTCCACGATACATCCTGGGTGCTTCTGTGATGATTTGGATGAATGCTTAAGTTGACGCTTGCCCTTTTCTGGGTTGCTGTGTGCCAATGAGTGCGTCCTCATCTTCCTTTTGGGGAGCTGATTCACATCTCTGGGATCCTGTGAAGGCTGTTTGAGAACTGACTGTGTGGCCTGTAGCGGCGCAGGTGGCGCCTGGTTATTTCTCGTGTGGGCTGAGATGGCAGAAGTGCTGCGAGGCAGGAGAGACATTGATCTTTCCCCCACAAACAGACCACGTTTTATTAATGAATTTTTGGCTTCAGGCCCCTTTTGGGGCTTCGGATTGATAGGTTGCTGTACGCCTTTTCCGCTGTCTCATGTTTTCTTGCTGGACTGAAGGATCTTTCCCTCTCCTTTCTCCAGCACGGCAGGATTGTGGCCTGTGGTTTGGAAGATCAAGTAGCAATCCCTTGTTCACACCTCTGGTCTAGGCCTTTCATTTGCAAGCTGTTGCCCCTGGCTGTCATCACCCCTCCAGAGACAGTGGGTGAGGATAGCTGCTTCCCCACCTCTGTACTGGGTGGCCAAGGCCAATCCCAAACTTCCAGGATTCAGAGAGCTAGCACCTTCTGCTGTTGACTAAAGTTTTCTTGGCAGTGAATTGGCCATGACAGACTGGTGGGCTTTCTGGGAAGTGCAGCTGTGGGCCATCTGGCGCCTGTGCTGGGACATTTGTGAACCCTGGGAAGATTCAACGCTTTATCATGAAGCAAGCAAGTGAAATCATCTTCCTGGAATTTGTGACCATTCAGGCCTTGGGGTGTTTGAGCGTCCTCTCCCCAGAGTCCCTCTTGAGGTCACACACAGAAGAGGATTTTCCTGCTGCTGTTTGCAGGACTGGAATTCAAAGTAGGCTTGGGCTTGTGTGAGGCTCTGGGTGTGCTGCCCCTTTTCCCCTGTCCCCCACAGGCGTTTCTGTACTGAACAGCAGAGCTGTAGTTCCATGGGCAGAACTGCATCTGTCTCCTCCAGTCTCAACCTCAGTGGGGCTGTGGAGTCTGCCTGGGATGCAGCTTTATGAGGTCAAGCTAGTGCTAGCTAGAGATGGGGTGTGACCCTCAGAGAGAATGTGTCTGACAGTGAAGGAGCACTTCTCTCCGTTACTCTTGAAATGAGCTCCTTTTTTTCTCCAAATTTTAGTTTTAGAACTATTTATTTTCCTGGGTCCTTTGTATAGAAACCCTGTTTATCTCATGAGAAACCTTATTTATCTCATGAGTCATAGAATGGGAGGGCCTTAATTGTAATCATCAGGCTTCTGCCAGACTTCCCCTTCCAGATATCTTTCGATGGCTGTCTGCAGGCAAATGTTTTAGAGATGTATTTGTTAGAAAGTGACAGTGTTAACCATGAGGTGACTTTTGTGAGTTTACTTGTGGCTGCTTTAAATTTGTTCCCTGCTGGGTGTGTTGGCTCAAGCCTGTAATCCCAGCACTTTGGGAGGCCGAGCGAGAGGATTGCCTAAGCCCAGAGGTTTGAGACCACCCTGGGCAACTTGGTGAGACCTCATCTCTACAGAAAAATCAGAAAATTAGCTGGATGTGGTGGCACATGCCTGTAGTTCCAGCTACTTGGAAGGCTAAGGTGGAAGGATCGCCTGAGCCCAGCAGGTGGAGGCTGCGATGGCAGTGAGCATGTCACTGCACTCCAGCCTAGACAACAGAGTGAAATTCCAACTCAAATAAATAAATAAATGAATGAATGAATAAACAAACAGTCCCTGAGTTATTTGGAATCAATTTGAAATTTGAATTTATCCATAGGCATTTCCACTTCTCAAGTTGCTCAAGACGGAAGGAAGGAGGGCTGAAGGAAAAACCCTTTTGCAGAGCTTGACTTGGGCGTACCTTAAAACACATTTTGGAAAATCTGAAATTAGCCACAAAAGCCCCACTTCCAGTCCCCCTCCCCACCCTTCAGTAACTGAGAGAGGCCTCTGCAGAAGTGTTTGAAGTATAACCCATTTGCTTATTTTCTTTAACCAGGTCACCATGGCTGTTACTGGCTCCCTTGCTGTCCCCAACTGTTCCCCAGGTCACCTCCCCGCCTTGCTGCCTCTGTCCAGAGGGCGTGCACAGGTTCCAGTGGATCAGAAACCTGGTTCCAGAGTTCGGCGTCTCCAGCTCACATGTCAGGGTACTTTCTTCCCCGGCAGAGTTTTTCGAGCTCATGAAGGTAACTTGTGTCTGAAGGAAAGAAATTTGAGTTAGAGGTTTTAGGGGATTGTGTTGGTGAGTTATGGGTACCTCCTGTTCTAGAGGCTTACTCCTTCTGGAGCCTACCTGTTAGGTGTTAGCTGCATGGATGTTAAAGCTGAGCCACCAGCCGATGTTTACCTATGGGGCTAGCATCTCAAGTGGAGAAGCTCAGAGAAGGGACCAGTGAGGACAAGGGCCTAGACTTTGATTCTTGTGGACACGTGGATTCTCTTTGTTTCACATCGAAGTTGCGGGCCACTAGAAAGGAGGTTAGTGAGGATGTGTGTACCACATAGGTTTGTCCTTGCTAAAGATGATGGGGAGGAGCAAACCTTTTTCTAGTCTATGCACGATGACCTCTGCCCCTGGAAACATTTCCCAACACAGTAGTGTCATCTTGGTAGATGCAATTCATAGGAAGGGAAGGCCCACGGTGGGATTTGATCCATATGAAGAGGCCTTTCAGGACAACTGGGGAGTTTGGACGTCCTGGTGTTAGGTCTCATAGTCTTGGGTCTGTAGGGATTCTGTCTTGAGTGTGTGCCTTCCCTTTCCTGGTAGTGTTGGAAACTTTGCATTTGGGGGTTCAACTTTCAACATGTTACTCTGGTTTACGTGCCACATCTAGTTATTCTGGCTAAACTGCTAATTGGAATGAAGTAATTCAACACTAATTAATTTTTAACAACATGAACTCTGAGTTCATATTATCAATGATGTTAGAATGAAGGTTTGAGGTGGCTGGACAAGCAAGCAGAATTCTGGGAGATAATAGGAAGGAGAGGTAGAGATTCACCTTTGTTCAGAAAATGAACTCTCATTCATTTGAATGCCTGCCCATTTTATCTCCTTTTGTCCTCTTGTTCTGTTGATCCACACTTAGCTTAATTTCTGACTGACTTGTTCCAGAATGTATTCTCTGTGCATGTGCACACACGGGTGTGTCCTTTTGTTCTCCCCTCTCACCCACTTGTCTGTCCTGTGCATCCTTGTTTGTGTAGAATGATGCTGCAACTGTTTGCTCTTTGCTCCTACTTGGTTCTCCCCTGGGCTTGAAAAAACAAGTTTTTCAAGGCAGTTCTTCTCAGTGTCTTGATCTGCTCTGGGAGGATGACTGACTATGCCTCCATGTGGTCTCCCCATGGCCATGCTATGCACCTGCCTGGGGTTGGTGAGTCTGCAGAGGCCAGGAAGGAGTCGGGGAACTTGAGCTAGCAGGCTGAAAAGAACCTGAAGCCTCTTTTTCCAGCCTTCTGGGCTGAATCTTGGGCAGATTCTCCTGGCTTGTATCACATTGAGTAGCATGAATTTGTTCCCAGGGCAGCAGGTAAGAAGAGAGGACGGTGCTGATTTCTGTCTGGCCCCCATACCTTTGATACAGCTGGGATTGTCCTCTAGGACCTAGTGTCCTACAGTAGACAGATAAACTTTGATTGCCTGAACTAAATTGTCTTATACTTCATTCATTGTTTCTCTTCATAATCATCACCCCACAGCATTTATTGTTTTTTTATTTTATTTTTTATTTTTTTGAGTTGGAGTCTCACTGTGTCACCCAGACTGGAGTGCAGTGGCTGCTCCCAGCCACCGCAGCCTCGACCTGCTGGGCTTCGGTGATCCTTCCACCTCAGCCTTCCGAGTAGCCGGAATTATAGGCGTGCACTACCATGCCCGGCTAATTTTTTTTATTTTATTGTAGAGATGAGGTCTTGCCTGTCCAGGTGGGTCTCAAACCCGCGGACTCAGGCAATTCACTCACCTCAGCCTCCCAAAGGCGCGGGATTACAGGCTGAGCCACCGAGCCCGGCTACCCCACAGCATTTATTTCAATAGTTAACAAAACAAAAGGAAATAGCAACCTTGTGAAGTTGTTTTGTTTTTTCCTTGTCCGTAAGCCTTTCCTAGTGGTATGTTCATGTGTTTGTCTCATCAAGATGCCCTTCTTCCTGTGTTGCTGATGCAGGCTGGTCTGTAACATCCTTTCTGGTAGGGAAGATGCCATATCGTCCCCTCCCTCTCACCTTTGGGATGCACACACAGACCATTGCAAGCACTGCCATTCTTTTCTATCCTTGCCACCTCTTCAGGTGGGGCTGTTTAGAGTGTCAGAGGTGGGGTTTAGGACCCTCGCTGTTAGGATTCATTTGATGTGTCTTTGGGTGTTGGTATGTTCTGTTTTTGTGTCTGTCTGTGTACATTTCAAAAGTGGTACATGTTCAGTATAAACCACAGAAATTGGGCAGATAGGTAGAAAGTAAAGAATACAGGTTTGCATCCATACTCCCCTTCCTTTGAGCTCTGCTCCTCGGGGATACCTCTCTACAATTTGGTTTATTTTCCATTCTCCTGCAGACACACACTCACACGTGTCTCAGCCGCATGCATGGCATGGGGATATAAACAGATGGGCTGCATGCTACTTGGTCATTTGCTTTTGTCTCTTAGCTATCTGTTGGGACGCTCATGTCAGTAAGTGCTCGTCTCCATTCTTTTTAATGACTGTTGCATTTTGTCGTAGGCTTAGACTGTACTTTACTTTGCAGGCTTAGTACTTTATTTTATGTTTATTTTTTATTTTGTTTATTTTTTATTTTTATTTATTTCTTTTTTGGAGTTGGGGTCTCACTCTTGTCACCCAGGCTGGAGTGCAGTGGCATGCTCACAGCTACCGCAGCCTCAACCTGCTGGGCTTAGGCAATCCTTTCACCTCAACCTTCCAAGTAGCTGAAACTGTAGACGCACACCACCATGCCCAGCTAGTTTTTGTGACTTATTGTAGAGACGAGGTCTCACCAAGTCTTCCAGGCTGGTCTTGAACTGCTGGGCTCAGGCAATTCTCTTACCTCGGCCTCCCAAAGTGCTAGGGTTACAGGCTGAGCCACCTGTGTTTATTTTTTGAGTTGAAGTCTTACTCTGTCACCTAGGGTGGAGTGCAGTGACACACTCACAGCTTACCGCAGCCTTGACTTCCTGGGCTCAAGCAATCTTTCCGCCTCAGCCTCCCAAGTTGCTGGGACTACAGGTGTACCCACTACTGCTGGCTAATTTCTTCGGTTGTTTCTTTTTTTTTGTAGAGATGAGGTCTTGCTGTGTTACCTAGGCTGGTTTTGAACTCCTGGGCTCAAGCAGTCCTCTCTCCTTGGTGTCCCAAAGTGCTAGGATTATAGATGTGAGCACCTGGCCTTGAGTATTTTAAATTAGCACTGAGTGTCCTTATTTGAAAGGCTACTATACACATTTTGGGCTTGCTTTAAATATTGATTGGTTAAGACATAGGATAATTCTGCTTGGGGTGTTATTTTTTTTTTTTGAGTTGGAGTCTCACTCCATTGCCCCGACTGGAGTGCAGTGGCCGCTCCCGGCCCCCACAGCCTCAACCTGCTGGGCTCTGGTGATCCTTCTGCCTCAGCCTTCCAAGTAGCTGGAACAACAGGCGCGCGCTACCATGCCCAGCTAATTTTTGATTTATTGTAGAGGTGAGGTCTCGCCAAGTTGCCCAGGCGGGTCTTGAACCCATGGGCTCAGGCAATCCACTCACCTCAGCCTCCCAAAGCGCTGGGATTACAGCCTGAGCCACCGAGCCCGGCTAACTTGGGATGTTATTTGCCTCCAAGGTCAAAAAGTTGTATTTTCTCAGTGAACAATGAAAATGGTGCATGTGAATTTTGCATTTTTCTCCTTTTTCAGGGGCAGATACAAGTGGCCAAGAGGCGAGTCGTGATGGCGTCCCTCTACCTGGGGACAGGTCCTTTGGAGCAGGAGCTGGTAAGGTTTATGGGGAGGTGGTCTTGACAGCAGCATTGAAGTGGCCCTGACGTGCCACAGCTTGTAGTGCCTTGGAGTCAGTGCAGAGTTGCTTTTCCTTGGCCTCTGTCTCGGAGCCAGCTGTTGTTTCGCTGCCCTAGATACGGGGCATGTCAGGAGGGCCCAGTGAGGGGAGCGGTGTGGGGAAGCCTCACCGGGCTTTCTGGCCTTGCTGGCCAGTGTCTTCCTCACTCTTTTTGGGCTGCTCTACCAGTCTAGAATTGGCCAACTGCGGCCCACAGGCAAAGGTTGGCCCACTGCCTGTTTTTGTGTTGCTTGGGAGCCAAGAATGATTTTTACATTTCAAATAATTGGGAAAAAAAAGAAGAATATTTTGTGACTCATGAAGAGTATGTGAAATTCAAATTTCTATGTCCATAAAGTTGTATTGGAACACAGCACGTTCATTCATAGGTGTATTGTTTGTGGCTGCTTTCATGCTACAACGACAGAACTGAGTTGTTATGATAGAGACCATCTGGCCTGTAAAGCCCCAAATATTTACTGTCTGGCCCTTTAAGGAAAAGGGTTTCTGACCCTGTCCTAGGCAAATGGACCCAAGTGCTGGTTGGCTGGCTGGCTGGTTCTGCCAAGGGCTGATGTTTGGTGCCAGGTTTGTGGCCAGCCTTGTTCTACCTGGACTTGCTGTCATGCCACACTTGTCACTTACGCCTGAGGCAAGGTCACCTGGAGGCGCACTGTCTTGGGCCTTCACCCCCCTCACCCCATCCCCGACTGTGGATGGGAAGGAGCCAGCAGTCTGCGGGATTGTATAAGGTGTGTTGCTTGTATTGCAGGGCCAACACAGGTCTTGGGGCACTAGTGGTGAGTTGAAGTGAGTCTGTGAATGAGACCGTTCCCTGTTCAGAAATCACAGGTGGGAGCTGTGGGGAGTGAAGTGAGGAGGAGGAGATGGTGGGCTAGCATGGGCACTGCTCCCTCTTCTCTGCATCTCGGGAAGGCCGCCCTCTGTTTGCAGGACATACCCTCAGTTGCAAACCTGGGAAGCAGGTTTGCTCTCATGGAAGAATGTAATGTCCAACCTGTGGAGAATGGCCAGTGGGCAGGTTGTGTCTTAGAGTCATTCATTCAGCAAATATTTACTGAGTGCTCTTCATGAGAAGGTCACTGTTCGTGTGTCTGTGAGGATGGTCTGTGTTGAAATGTGTGTGGGAGCTGGTGTCTTAGAGAGTGTTTCCAAGGTGGCAAGGTCTACCCTGCTCGGGCAGCATGCCTTTGCCCTGCAGCTCTCCATTCTCTTCCTGGAGGCCCAGGCTGGCGAGGGCACTGGATGGCTTCTGATGATCACAGAAGACTGTTTCAGGTGGAGTGCTTTTATGGTGTTGATATTTGTTGTCGATTTATTGTAGAGAAGAGGTCTTGCCAAGTTGCCCAGGCTGGTCTTGAACTCACGGGCTCAGGCAGTTCTCTCACCTCAGCCTCCCTAAGTGTCGGGATTATAGGTGTGAACCACTTGCGCCCAGCCTGATCATTTTTTTTTTTTTTAATACACAAACACTTTTGGGTCTTATACTTCTCTTCTTTTGTGTGCTTTCTTGACAGGTGGATTGTCTGGAAAGTACTCTAGAAAAGTCTCTCCAAGCAAAGTTTCCTTCAGATCTCAAGGTCTCCATCCTCTTGGACTTCACACGGGGCTCAAGAGGTAGGTGGCACACATGCCCAGGCCCCTTGCTCTTCCTCTTTCAGGTCCTTGGTTTGAGGAGTTACACTGTCACCTTCCTGTTCTCAAGCAGAGACCGGTTATTTGAAGATCACCTGGGCTGTTCCAGGACTGCCTGTTTGTCCAAGTCAGGATTCCTTCTACTGCAAGTGTCTGACAGCCTAAATAAAAACAATTTAGGCAGGAGCCTTGTGTGGTGGCTCATGCCTGTAATCCCAGTTGCTTGGGAGGCTGAGGCATGAGGATTGCTTGAGCCCAGGAGTTCAAGTCCAGCATGGGCAACATAGTGAGACCCTGTCTCTCTTTTTTTTTTGAGTTAGAGTCTCACTCTGTCACCCAGACTGGATGGAGTGCGATGGCCGCTCCCGGCCACCGCAGCCTCGACCTGCTGGGCTCCGGCGATCCTTCTGCCTCAGCCTTCCAAGAAACTGGAACTACAGGCACACGCTACCACGCCCGGCTAATTTGAGAACCTGTCTCTTAAAAACACACACACACACACACAAAACTTAGGCAAAAAAGGGACTTTTTTTTTAAACTCCTGTGATTGATGTGCTTTGAGTGGGTTGTGATTTGGGTATGCCAGCAGGATTCATCTTCTGGCCCTGCTTCCTAGGAGCTGGCTTCATTATCAGGCTCTGTGTAGTGGCCGCTGGTAGCTGAGGCCTGTATCCCTGTGACACTTTGTCCATTGCAAGAAAGTCTGCCTCCCTGAGAGCCAGGCTAGAGCTCCTGTGTTAATTAATTGCTGAATTAATTGCTGTGCTGGGGGTTTGGAGCATGCTGAGTGACCCAGCCTAGACCAGTGTGTTCTTCTGTGCAACTGGGTTGAGGGGTCAGGTTGGGAAGAGTCAACTCCACCCAGAGCAGAAATGCTGAGGGGGGGCAGGTACCCTAGTAGTAAGTTGGGTGTAGTTACCAGGAGGATGGCTGCTGGGTGGCAAAACCAGTCAGTGTCTGCCACGCCGAGCACTCCGGGCCTGCCCTGAGATGTGGCTGGCATCCAGGACAGAAGTTGGCCTAGGGGTCCTCTGGCTGGAAGTTGCACCAGGTGAGCAGTGCAGGTGAAGGTGAGGCCCATGTGGGGGATAGTTCTTCGCTGCAGGCAGGACATCTTTCCTAGGGTGAATCACCTGTCTCTTTTCTTTGTACCCACATATTCAGGCAGGAATAACTCTCGCACGATGCTGCTTCCGCTTTTGCAGAGGTTTCCAGAACAGGTTCGAGTCTCCCTCTTTCATACACCAAACCTCCGCGGGCTTCTCCGGCTCCTTATCCCCGAGCGCTTCAACGAGACCATTGGCCTCCAGCACATCAAGGTGTACCTCTTTGACAACAACATCATCTTGAGTGGGTGCGTGTGCTTCCTTTTGCCTGTGATGTTGTCTTGGGTTCTCCAGGGTGTGGAAGTTGGTGGAATAAGGAGCGAGGAAAACCCAGCCCGCAAGCCTTGAGGAACCTGACTGCAGGTCTATTTGGTGTGCACTTGAGGTGTCTCCTGTGATATTGTCTCTGCCATGGAAGCTAGAAGCCCACGGGGGCTGTTGGAAGACAGCTACTATTGATTGGGCATTTACCAGGGATCGGCCACTCACATGTACTATCTCATTTAATTTGCACAGTGTTGCTGTGTGGTATTTTCCTCACTGTGTATGTGCAGAAACAGATAGAGAAGATGAATTACTTTGTCAGGCACAGCCAGAAAAACCCACAAGAGTCAGAGGCAAGATGGAAATCTGGGCCCTTTTGATGATAAAACATGGCCACTTAGCACTTCTGCAGGTCATTTCCAGACAAGTGGGACCAAGATTTGGTAGATGGGGCTGAAGAATACCCTTGATTGCTTCCTTGATGTGGAGCTGTACCAGTGGCAGCTGTCACTCAGTGGTACAGAGGGGAAAAAAAACATGGGCACTGACAGATAGTCTTGTGGGATTAGTTGACTTTTGTGTCCACATCTCTTCTCAACTGGACTGTCCGCTCCTTGAGGGGAAGGGCCTTGTGGTTCATGTTTCTGTGTTACCTTAGTGCCACCCTTGTTTTGTCTCTTGCACGCAGTCATTGCTCAGCAGCTCTTTGTTAGTTGCATCCTGAGATGAGTCTGTCATTTCCCTGCTAGTTCTCCTGAGACCTGGGTCACCAGGACACGCTGCTGTCACACTTGCCTGAGTCCTCACCTGCTTCTTCCGTCCCTGTAGTGCAAACCTGAGCGACTCCTACTTCACCAACCGCCAGGATCGCTACGTGTTCTTGCAGGACTGTGCAGAGATTGCTGACTTCTTCACAGAACTGGTAGACGCAGTGGGGGACGTGTCCCTGCAGCTGCAGGGGGATGACACAGTGCAGGTGGTGGACGGGATGGTGCATCCTTACAAAGGTAGGGGCCTGGTGCTGCCAGCCTGCCACAGTTGTGGGTGGGGAGTGGGAGTAAAGACCCAGGACAGCGCGCCTCTGGGTGGCCTTGCCACAGGCGTAGGAGACTTGGGTGGCAGGGCCTCGTTCTGCTTTTGTCCCTGAAGCCAGACAGATGTGACTCACTGACCATCAGTCATGCTCTGTGGGTGCGAGGGCCGGCCTGGGAAGGTGGGAGTGTGGGCTTGAGACTGTGTGCCTGGCTGAGTGAGCTAGCAACCTGCCCTGCTCTTACAGGAAGCAGTCTGCCCAACGACTGTCCTCCTAGGGCCAGTTCCCCCAAGCCTCCTATCACATGGGCGCTGTGGCTCTCAGCTCTCTTGAGGTCTGTGGCCTCCTGCCTGGAAAGTGAAATGGGAGAGCTCTTAACTCTGCTCACTGGAAACAGGCAAGTCCTGGCGAGAGTGTTCTGGGGCATTTGCATTCCTGTGATTCCTGTGGCTGTGGCTTCCCTTGGCCCTTAAAGGGCTGCTGCTGAATTTGCAACAGTGTCTGCAGGTTGGGGAGGGGGGAACTAAACTTGGACCTTGGAAGGAAAAGAGCTCCCCACGTCCTGCAAACATAGCATAGAAGCACCTGCGTGGTGCCAACTGGTAGAAGACCTGACTGACTTGGTGCTGGGGCAGCCATGGGCTGCTGAGCCTGGCTGTGCTCCGTGTGACTACCCTGCCTGCTGCCAGGATGCTCAGTTATTACTGGTGTACTTTGACTTTCATCAATAAAAATCTTGTGGCAATCTGTTATTTCTCTAGTTTTTATATAAGTACCTACACATTATCCTCGATTTTACCTTTTGACTCACAAAGGGTGACATATTTACTGTTTGACCCTTAAAGAAAGCATTTGTGGACCCCTGGTCTAACGTAATAGGCCAGACATAAATATGAGGGGAAACAGGCCTATGCTCAGGGAAAGGTGAGAGTCAGTATGCTTGGGCAGGTGCAGGGCGATGGCAGGTGCTGCTGTGCTTGGGGAGCAGCGGGAGTCCACAGAGAGGGACAGGGTACTCATGGTCCCTACGTTCCTTCCTCCTGTGGCCCTGGATAGCATGTAGCCGTGTGGCTGCTTCCTTCCCTGGCAGTTGCTGGTGCCAACAAGGATGGGTTCCTACACACTGCAGTCCTTCTCTTTGTTCTGAAGCCCAGTCCTGAAAGGTGCCAAGTGTCTGTCCCTGCTCTCAGCCAGTAAGGATGACCCAGGACAGCCCTCCTTGCCTATTTCACTTTTATTCCTGATCAGCCTTGCCAAAAGCTTGCGGTACTATCAGTCTTTTATCAGAGAATCAACTTTGACATTGTTGATGTTCTCCATTTTTATATTGCTTTCATGCTAGTCACTTCTGCTCTTATTATTTCCTTCCTTATACTGTATTTTTGGTTTTATCCTTTTGTTTCTTTCCCCTATCTTCTTGAGTTGGATGCTTAGCTTATTAATTTTCAGTCTTTTCTTGCCTGATAATAGCACCTTTCCCTTCAGTGTCTGCCTGGTCACCTGTCACCAGTGTCTCATCCAAATACTACAAAGGGCACCCCCTGTCGGGCCTGGAGCCCGCTTGCTCTTTCTGCGCCCACAGAGGCCTCTCATGTGCTGCCACCAGTGCAGGAGGCTTCCCCTGGTCATGCTCATGCTAAGGCTTTCTCTGTAGCGCCTGCCTGCAGCTTACACTTGCTCCTTCTTGTTTTGGTTTACTCCAGTGAGAAAGCTCATGCATGCGAGCTTTCTCATTGGAGTGTAACATGCACACCGAATACCAGTTACGTGTGTACAGCTCATGTACCTGTTCCCAGTGGGTCAGCTAGAGGCCCCCTTGTGTCTCTTCCCAGGCATTGCCCCTCAAGGTAACTACTGTTCTGATTTGTCACCCTAAAGTTGTCTTGCCTGTTTTTGAGCTTCTTTTATAAGTAAAACTGTATGTGGATGTGCCTTTCACCTCTGCCTGTGCATAGGTTCCTGTGGGCAAGGGCCTCGTCTTGGGCAGCTGTGTTACAGTGGAGCCTTGCTCAGGGTTCTGTGTCTCCTGCTCACTCAGAATGTGTTCAGCGAATGGCCAGTGGTAGCATTTGCATTTGCCTATCACGTGCCGTGTCCCCCGAGCCGGGCAGAGTCCAGATCCTTCGTTTCCCTTTCCTTTACTCCTCTTTCTCGTGTCTTCCTCTAGGTGACCGGGCTGCATACTGTAAGGCAGCCAATAAAAGAGTCATGGATGTGATCAACTCAGCTAGGACCCGCCAGCAAATGCTGCATGCTCAGACCTTCCACAGCGACTCCCTTTTGACCCAGGAAGATGCAGCGGCTGCTGGTGATCGGAGGCCAGCCCCTGACACCTGGATTTATCCGTTGATTCAGATGAAGCCCTTTGAGATTCAGATTGATGAGATTGTCACTGAGACCCTGCTGACTGAGGCTGAGCGAGGCGCGAAGGTCTACCTTACTACTGGCTACTTCAATCTGACCCAGGCCTACATGGACCTGGTCTTGGGCACGCGGGCTGAGTACCAGATCCTGCTGGCCTCACCGGAGGTGAATGGCTTCTTTGGGGCAAAGGGGGTGGCTGGTGCCATCCCGGCAGCCTACGTACACATCGAGCGGCAGTTCTACAGTGAGGTGTGCAGCCTGGGACAGCAGGAGCGGGTCCAGCTGCAGGAGTACTGGCGGAGGGGCTGGACATTTCATGCCAAAGGTGCGCAGCAGCTAACCAGAGGACTGCCTGACAGGGACAGCCCACCAAATGGGTGGGGCAGGGCTCCACTCTTGGCTTCTGGATTAGCACTAATGGCGATGGTGTGCCCAGCACGCCTGTCAGGAGCCCTGTTTCTTCCTGTTTGTGTCATAGCCTCCTTGCAGGCATGCCACAGTTGTCCCACGTCCTGGGGAAATGGGAGCTGTCCCCTCCCTTTTACACACCAAAAACTTAGAAAGTCAAATCATTTTGGTGGTGGTTTTAGAAAATGTGGTACATGTAATTTCTTTTCAAACATATGGAAAGGAAAGTGACTTAGTGTTGCTTGGATCATCAGAGTTTCAGCTTGTTGGCAATGCCCTTCTCGGGGAGCAAGGAGGATTCACAAGGAATCATTTGGCAGGAACAGCCCCTGTCTTTTTCTTACCACTGCTGTTTGTTTTTTTCCCATATGCTAATCTTCGCCTTTTTCCCCCCATATTGAGACAACGGAGGCTGTACACTTAGGGTAAAAGTCTGAATTGCATATTTATTATGATCCCTTGTAGTCATCCTATGGGGGCAGCCCGGATGGAGCATACTTGCTGGCGCAGCTCTGTGAGACACAGATAAAATGTGTTGAGACCTTGTGCGTACACAGCATCCTGGTACCCACTCATCTGGTAGCAGGACCACACTTCCTTCTTGATGCTCAGGGAGCCCCGTGACCTGGGAGGGGGGCTCCTGTGTCTAGAGAAGAGTAACTGGTGTCTGGAGTTCAGCCCATGCTCCCTAGAAGGTTTCTGCCTCCTCTTTGGGCCATCCAGAGGCCTGTTGACCTCCTTCCCAGGCAGGGAATCCGGGCTGCAGACTGTCCAGGGCCACATCTGTGTTAAGACTGCAGTCATCTTTGAGTGCTCAGGAAGAACTGTTTTTTTTTTTTCTTTTTAAACCAATGTTTTTCAGCTGGGGATACATTTTAATACATACCAAAGCCCAGACCTTCCTACATCTGAATCTTGCTCTATGGGAGTTGAACCCAACGTGGTGTTTTAAGAAAACTCCCTAGGAGAGTCTGACGCCTAACCTTAACTGCTGTTACAGCTCAGAATGGGTAGCTTCTGGCCTGTCTAGTGCGTCCTGCTTGCCGCTTCGAGGCCCATGGGCCTGCTTGGACAGGCGGCATTGTTTGCTATGGAAAATGTCTGCTCTGTTGTACACAGGGCTCATCCTGGTGTGTGTCGTGACTGAACCGGGGTGGTAGTCAGTGTCTCGGAGCAGGCAGGGCCAGCCGGTGGGGAGGGTGTGTGGAAATTATTTGGCCTTGTTACTTCTGGGGATGATGACAGTGCCTGGGGTGGTGTATTGCAGAAAGAGCCTCACAGTGGGGAGAACCCTCAGGTTTTGGAGAGGTGCTGCACCATGGACCCACACCACTGTGCAGACCTATACCACTGTGCGCTGGAGAGCTGTGCAGAGGCATGGTCTGTCAGTGTTCTCTCCACTGACTGGAACAAAGGAGGTCCCTTGTCCTTTCAGGTGCCTTAGCTCATCCTGCAGGTTGGGAGGTTCCTGGCCTGTCAGTTCTGACTCTGCTGCGAGTTATTTCCCTGAAGCGGCTCTGATAAACGTGAGCTGACTCCCCAGTTACCGAGCTGACTCCCCAGTTACCGTTGAAACAGAAACACCCAACCTGCTTTTCCGGTGTGTCTTACCTTTTCCCGGACTGGTATGCTCCTGCCGCTCCCTCCCCCCCCCCGTGTGGGCGGGGCCCTGTAATCTGGGAGCACTGGATTGGGGGAGGCACGGATGATCTTTCAGCTGGATCCCAGGGCACGTGTATATGTGTGTGTGGGTGGACGTGGGTGGGGATGAGTGGTGCATGGAGGGGCTGCTGCTGAGCAGAGGGGGCCTTGCCCTAAGGCTGGGAACTAGAGGTCAGAGACCACTGGATGCCGGAGTGAGAGGCTCGGGCCCTTCCCTACTTTGTGGCTGTGATCCATAATGGGGTCTCAAGGCAGCACCTTTTGGGGCTCATCTTTTGATGGTCACATCCCCCAGAGCAGCCTTTGTCAGGTGAGGGGTGAGTGGGTGGCCTGCAGGGTGGTGGTGAGTTTGGATGGTGAATGCAGTGGACTGTCTCTTGACTGTCTACCCTTTGCAAGGCCTGTGTTGGGTACAAGCTGTGTGCCTGTTTGAGTGTGTCTGTGTTGAGGCCCAGGAAATTCCTGCCAGTGCCTATGCATCTGATACCTTGAGTCCCTCATTGCTCCTTCGGCACAGGCCTGGGCTGATCTCCGCTCCTGCTCCCAGAAGCCCTTGGGCAGAGGAGCGTGAGCCAGGACTCCGTGGATTCCAGATCCTTACACTTCAAATAGCACCCCATTTGTCAGTGCAGTGTTCCCTGGGAGTCACAACAAGAGGCTTTGAGGATAGCATGTGCGTTGAACTTGCTGGTGGCCCCATGAGTGTAGTGATGAAGGAGGAGCAGTGGGGAGAGACGAGCTTCTTGTGTGAAATGACCACTACGTCTGGTGGCTGGAAATTCAAAGGGTTAGGGTTTATTCTTTAGTGTTTTCTGTGTTATCAAATGTTGCCGGAACTATCTGGCAGTTGCTTGGATGCCTTGTTGGAAAGATGCTTGTGTGATAGTATTTATTCTGTTTAGCAGCATGAGTATACCCATCTTGTATACTATGCTGATCTAACAGACTTCAACATATATCTATATATATCACATTTTAATAAACTGAGCTGTTTCAAAGAACCAGAGAACCTTACAACTATTTAAAGATACGTACCAGAGGCCAGGCTTGGTGGCTCAGCCTGTAATTTCAGCACTTTGGGAGGCTGAGGCGAGTGGATTGCCTGAGCCCCCGAGTTCAAGACCAGCCCGTACAACTTAGCGAGACCTCGTCCCCCTAATAAATAAAAAATTAGCCAGGCATGGTAGCACGCGCCTGTAGTTCTGGCTACTTGGAAGACTGAGGCAGAAGGATCTCTAGGCAATAGAGTGCTATTCCAACTCCCCCCCAAAAATTAAAATACACACCAGAGATTTATTTTGCAATCTGATTCATCTATTTTGTTCTTGTTTGTTTATTTCTGAGTAGGAGTATCATCTGTCACCCAGGCTGGAGTGCAGTGGCACTATCAGGGCTCACCACAGACTTAACCTCCTGGGCTCAGGTGATCTTTCTGCCTCAGCCTCTCAAATAGCTGGCACTACAAGCACACACCACCACACCCAGCTAATATTTTTATTTTTATAGAGAAGCAGTCTTGCTATGTTGTTTAGGCTGGTCTCGAACTCCTGGACTCAAGCATTCCTCCTGCCTTGGCCTCCCAAAGTGCTGGGATTACAGGCGTGAGTCACAGTGCATGGCCTATCTATTTAGTTTTCATTTGAAGTTTGAAGAGTGGCTATTCAGAATACTCAGAAGACCTTGTGCAAACATGATTTGATGTAGAGGTTACCAGACTTGGAGTCTATAGCCTGGTTCTGAGTCCAAATTTGACAAAAGTTGAGGGACCTGGTTTAACTTCCTTCCTGTACGGTGGGGCAGTGGCACTAGATCTCCTGGAGAGTGTGACAACAGGACTCACGTTCAAGTTTCTGTAAAATAACCTGGAGAGGCGTCCTGGGGGCAGTGAGGAGAGTGGGGTTGTGTGGTTGAAGCCACACCAGGGAGGGGGAGGAGAAGAGACTGTGAACCCCCAGCGCACGTGCTGGATAGTGAGCCAGGCTGTCTCTGGCCTTGGTACCTGGAGTTTTGTTGCTGTTCTCCCTGTGATTCAATCTTGAAGGCAGGTGCTAAAGCTGGAGGTCTTCCCCTGTATCTCCTTGGCTTCTGAGAGTCCTCACTGAGAAGGGCCATCAGGGATGCAGGCTAGGGGGCGTCCAAGCTAGCTGGCAGCTCCTCTGAGTCATGGTTTGTCAGTTTCCTGTTGCTTGGCCCTCACTCCTTGCCCAGTAGGTGCGGTGGGACCAGGTTCTGGGAGCCAGGGTAGAACGAGGACTCTGGTGGGAAGCTCCTCATGTGCCGCAACACACTTGTCCAAGTGGGTGCTGGTCCTGACCAGTAGTGGAGGAGGGGCAGGAGCAGGCTGGCTTGGTCTGTCGTTGAAGGTGCAGTGTCTGCTGTGTGCCAGTGAACTCATCTGGAGGTCTTGAGGGGCAGTAGCTTCAGGGGAACCTGAGTGAGTAGGGACTGTGTCGAGCCACTTCTCATATCTTCAGCTTTCCACTTCATGGAGAGGTGAGGGCCTAAGGGGGTGGTGCTCAACCCATCATCAGATGCAGGCGGGAACCACGCCCAGGCTGTGCCATGCAGTGTCCATCTTCTGGGACACAAGCTCTGCCCTTGGGCGTGTGTTTTAGGGAATCAGAAAATGAGTTTTAACATGTTGACTTGAGTTTCTTTTGGAAGCAATATTCTAGCTTTAACAACACAGTGTGGGTGGCTAGGGTGGAGCAGAGGTGTTGGATTAAGAGATTTCTGGCTCACGCTGACAGGGGAATCTGTTAATGATTGTGAGAATGTTACTACTTTTATTGCCTTCCCGATAGGCCAATTGGCATGGTGCCCAAAGGTGAACTGATGGTGAGAGTCGGGCAGCCCCACCCTGTTGGCCTGGGCCACATGTGGGCTGCTCTCACCTGGGAGCAACAGTGGGTGTGCTGGGGTGGGAGTGGGTTACAAATTGCTCACCTTAGGCTGAGCACACATCAGCCTCCAGGCCCTCAGAGTTTCTCAGCGCTGCTCTGACGTCACATCAGGCAGGGGCTTCTCTGGGTGAGGGTAGGACTGGGATGTCCTCTGACTTCTTGTTTTTGTGGGGGACTGAGAACTTCTGAGATTATTGCATACTTTGTGGGGTCTGAGGGAGGTGTTCATGAATTTGAAGTTTTCTAGGAAAGATTCTTAACAAAAGCTCCTAACCTAAAATGTTGATGCAGTCCTGTTTTAGAACCAGAAAGCTTTTTTTACACTTAATTTACTCTGCATTTGCTGGAAGAGCCATTATCATTCTCATTGTGTTTATTTAATTCAAACAAATACTTACCAAGTACCTGCTGTGTGCCAGGTATCACTCAAGGCTTCAAGAGTGGGTCACAGGGGATGAGACAGACTCACTCCCTGTCCTTCTAGGGCTTCAGTTTCACAGGAGGTAGACGATAAGCAAGTGAATTTTGGGAAGTGGAAAGAGCTGAGAAGACCAAAGCAGGAAGAGGCTCCAGGCTGACGGGATCTATTAGATGAGGGCTTAGGGAGGGCTTCTCTGAGGAGGTGACATTTGAGCAAAGGCCTGAGTGAAGAGGGATGCTCATGCCACTGGGACAGGGACGTCCAGGAGAGGGAACAAATGTGAAACCCCCACTACCACAAGAGCCTTGTGTAATGGCATGGGGGCTGGGAGAGGTGGGCAGTGAGATTGGAGGGCAGGCAGGGCCTGTGGTCAGGGGCTCAGAGGCCATGAGGGCAAGTGCCGGGGGAGCTCTGCTATGGAGGCCAGGGAGCTGAGGCCTGGTTCACCCTCCAGCAGGCCAGTGTGACTGTGTGCAGGAGAGCAGAAGCAGGTGTCCTTTTTGAAGAGAAAACCCGGAGCTGGGAATTGGCGGAGGTCTGGATTCCAGTCATGTCCTCTGGTGCCCCATGCCACACTTGCTCCGTGGCGAGCACTCAGGGAGTGGTGGCTACCTCTCCCTCCCTGCACCTTCCTCTCCTTGGTCCTTAGGGCTGCAGTGCTGCCTTCCATCCTCTGGACTGCCTGCCTGGACTGCCTGTAGTCAGTCCACTCCCGGAAGCACTTTCTCCACTGCAGGGCTGCTTCCTCCCTGCTCCAGGCTGTCATTCCTGCTGCAAGTCTCTAATCTCATGGTTCCTGGAATGTGGAGATGTTGGGCCCAAGGGTCAGGCCTAGGGTGAGGAGTTGGGCGTGATAACCAGTTTATGGCCTTGGACTGGGAAAAATGTTTCCCGACAGTGAGTCCCGGCCCTGACAGTCTTGGCCTTGTGTATACGTAGCCTGACATCCTGACTGGTGGCACAAGTCTGACTGGGACCCAGGGCAAGGGAGGTGAAACAGAACTCAGTAAGGCTTCGTGATTCCTCCCTGTAGCTGGAAACATCCCAGCTGTCCTCAGGGCACAGACCAGTGGCTGAACATTCCTGACTTGGGGAGCTTAGATCTAGAAAGGTGGTTGTTTCCAGCTGCCCTGGCCTTGCTTGGCTCTCTGGGGCATGGGCACCATGTACCACCTCGTGTAGCACTGTAGTGTCACTCTGGATTTGGCAGTGCTTGACTCGCCATCTCATTAGGGCTCGCCAGAAGGCATCAGTGTTGCCCTCCTCTGTTGTCGCTGTTTTTTTTTTTTTAATTGAGTCTCACTCTATCACCCAGGCTGGAGTGCAGTGGCACACTCACAGCCACTGCAGCCTCGACCTGTTGGGCTAGATGATCCTTCCGCCTCAGCCTTGTAAGTAGCTGGAACCACAGGCTAGGTCTCACCATGTTGTTCAGGCTGGTCTCGGTCCCCTGAGCTCAGGCAATCCTCTCACCCCTGCCTCCTAAAGTGCTGGTATTACAGGCCTGAGCCACATTGCCCATCCTTCTTCTCTCTTTTTTTTGAGTTGGAGTCTCTCTGTGTCACCCAGACTGACGTGCAATGGCATATTCACTGCCTCTGCAGCCTTGACCTGCTGGGCTCAAGTGATCCTTCCACCTCAGCCTTCCAAGTAGCTGGGACTACAGGCATGTGCCACCACGCTTGGCTAATTTTTGATTTATTGTAGTGATGAGGTCTCGCCAAATTGCCCAGGCTGGTCTCGAACTGGTGGGCTCAGGTAGTCCTCTCACCTTGGCTTCCCAAAGTGCTGAGATTAGACATGAGCCACCTTGCCCAGCCCTGGCCTTCTTTTTGATGGAGAAAGAATGCAGTGCACGTAAGACAGAGGGGAAGTTGGTGGAGTGCTCATGTAGGTTAGAAATGTGAGCTGCCTTTTAATCCCAGGCACTTGACTGAAGGCCAACCTAAGAGGCAGGGAAGAGAAGACGGGCAAGGACTAGGCGTGTGTCATGAATCGGTGGGGTGATCGAACTCGCAGGACAGTGGGCAGGGAGGTGTTGTCTCTTGGGGGGTGGAGAGCTGGAGAATCTTACTATTTTTATATTTGAAGCATAGATATGCCTACAGTGTACCGACAGGTATCCAGTCTACCTTGGGACCAGTCATTGTATCTGATGAGTTGCAGTAGTGGGCTGCAGGTGGACTGCCTGCCTTTGAGAGTCACCTCTAGGTTACCTGATAAGAGCCTGAGCCAGTATTCAGGTGGATTTTGCAAATAAAAAGTAGGCACAGGACCAGGTACTTCCAGCCTTCCCCACCAGACTGAGGTCTAGGAGCTGGGGTTGGACACAGTCATGGTGGTGTGACATAGCTCAGCCTGATCCATGTCACCTGTGTGGGTGTGTGGCCTCCCTACTTGTCACTCTCACTGTTCCCTCTCAGTGGGCTCAGGAGAGCCAGCTGGACAAGTGGCACTGAGCAGACTACTTAGTGTTTTTAAGAGGCCAATGTCGTCATCAGAAGAGTTGAACCCAGCAGTGGCAGGTGGGAGGAAGCGCTTGTCTGTGGTCTGAGGCCCGTGGGCTTCCTGGCCTGTGCTGTGGCTCCCAGCTCTATGTTCTGGAACAGTTGGGGGTAGGAGGGAGGCTGTGTATATGAAAAGCCATGAATGCAGAGGGGAAGGCGCGGCTGTTTTGCTGGGACCACCCTGAGTGGGGCGAGCCAGGGAAGGGGCGGCCTGCCCACTCCTGTGGTCCCGTGAATTGCCGACATAGGCAGCAGCCCCGAGGGGCGGTCCCGTTGACGGAATGGGGCACGCAGGCAAGCGAGTGACTTTGATGTGGCCCTCTGTTGGGGAGGGGACGAGCCCATTACAGGAACAGGCAGCAGGGCCTCGTCACCTCTTGCCCAAGATGTTCTTGGAAATGCTCTTGCTCTGAGTGAGAATTAGGAAACGGTCTTCTATTTTAGGAGCTTGGTGTGTGTTTCATACTGTTGACTGGCCTGTGGCGGACGTGCGCATCTGTGGGCCCTCTGAAAGGGTCATGCTGGTGGGGGAGAGATGTGGCTAGGAACTTGAGGCTGGATTAGTGCAGGCCACACTGATGTTAGGTGGGATTTTCTGGGATAAGCGTTCTTGGTGCCGTGAGGGTGCAGTGCAGAGGGAAGTCTGGAGGCCAGGCTCGAGCCTGGACTGGAGGAGAAGGGCAGTCTCAGGGAGCAGATGTTCTGGAAGGGTAGGTCTTGGGAATAGTCTTTTTAGGAGAAGTCCTTCTGATGGGGGCTGGACTGGGAAAGCAGGCCCTGGAACTTGGGACAGGGTATGGAATGGGGTGCAGGACCAAGTGCCTGCCTGTTGTCATCATAGGTGACATTTCAAGATTCTGAGAGCACCCCACGACCTTTGTTCCAGAAGCATCCCTATGGTATGGCTCCAATTGCCACACAGTGCTCATCCTGCACCCTGCTTTTGCTCTGACTATAATATTAACTGGCTCATTTCCCAGTGAAAGAAAGGGGAAACTTTTCTCTCAGTGTGACAGAAGCTTACAGGGGCCCTTAGTTTTCGCCTCCATTGACTTGTCCAACCTGGAAATCTCTGAGCCCTGTGGCTTGTGATGGCAGAGGTCTCCCCTGAATCTCCTTTGATCTTCACAGGCCTTTTTGTATATTAGCAGCCTGAATTAGGGAGGCTGGGTCAGGGAGACGCGTGTCCCTAGATGGGAAGGGCACAGATGTCCCCAGGAGCTGCAGTGAAGCAGCCAGCCTTCAGGCAGGCCTGTTCTTACCAAACATCTCTGCCATCCATGTGACAGCCCGTTACTTGTATCTGCTGGTGTGGATAGAGGATTGTTCCTTCCCCCACTGTGCTGAGCACTGCAGTGGCTTCTTTCCTGAGAAGCAGTTGTGAGCTGACCCTGCTGCGCTCCTTTCCTCGGTGCTGGCAGTAAGGAACGACTCATCCAGCAGAGGGGCAGCATCAGCAGGCCAGGGCGTGCTGAGGCGGCTCAGAGAGGGGCATCTGCGGCCCTGTACTCTGGAGAGACTCTAGTGAGCAGCTGGGACAGGTTATGAGAGACAGCATCACTGCATTCCCTCTGGGTAGCCCACATCTTGTCCTGCTTGAGAAACAAGGCCACGGTGCAGAGTGGTAGGAGCAAAGAGCAGTGAGGCCATGCCATGCATGAGGCCATGCCATGACTCTGTGATCCTGTGCCTCCCACAGCACCAGGGTTGGGATGGAAAAGTGCGTCCTGGGCTAGCCTGTCTGCCATCTGCAGCGGCCCCTCAGCCCAGGCACCAGAGGTTGGTGCTTTTCTCTTAGGTTGAAACGGTGTGTGGCGAGGACTCCGGCAGATGCGGTGCTCATTTCCTGTCTGCACATTTCCTTTTCCCTGCAGGCCTCTGGCTGTACCTGGCAGGGAGCAGCCTGCCCTGTCTCACGCTGATTGGCTCTCCTAATTTTGGGTACAGGTCAGTTCACCGGGACCTGGAGGCCCAGATCGCCATCGTGACGGAGAATCAGGCCTTGCAGCAGCAGCTTCACCAGGTTGGTTGGGGCAAGTGGAATTTCCCAGGGTGTGTGGGGGTGGGGCTGGGGGCTCAGCCTCACCCAAGAGGCTGGGCTGCCCTGGGAGCTGTCCCCTGACCTTGTCCTGAGGCAGTGAGTGAGGCTCAGAGCAGAGTGAGAAAGATGCAGAGTCCCTGTGAATCTGCAGTGATGCGATCACTGGGCCCCAGAGGGAATCCTGCCACAGAGCCACCCTTTGGGGACCACACTTGTGATGGTTCCAGTTTCCCAGGTCCTCACACTCCGTGCCCTGGGGACACTTTCTGTCTTTGCTCTGGAAGAGACTACTGACTGGGTACCGTGGCTCATGCCTATAATCCCAGTGCTTTGGAAGGCTGAGGCAGAAGGATTGCCTGAGGCCAGGAGTTTGAGACTAGTCTGGACAACATAGCGAGACCTTGTTTCAAAAATAAGTAATGTGCCGGGCTCGGTGGCTCAGCCTGTAATCCTGCGCCTTTGGGAGGCTGAGGTGAGTGAATTGCTTGAGCCCGCGGGTTCG
>NW_007257477.1:1437549-1441729 GCF_000164805.1 Carlito syrichta | reverse complement strand
CTGTACATTAAAATCAAAAGTTAGCCGGGCGTGGTAGTGCATGCCTGTAGTTCCAGCTACTTGGAAGGCTGAGGCGGAAGGATCGCCGGAGCCCAACAGGTCGAGACAGCGGTGGCCGGGAGTGGCCACCGCACTCCAGTCTGGGCGACAGAGTGAGACTCCAACTCAAAAAAAATTAAAAAAAAATAATAATAATGAAAATTTAAAAAGTTAGCGGGGTGTGATGGCGAGCACCTGTAGTCCCAGCTATTCTGGTTGCTGAGGCAGGAGGATCACTTGAGCCCGAGAGACTGAGGATGCAGTAAGCTATGATTGTGCCACTGTACTCTGGCCTGAGTGACAGAGTGAGACCCTATCTCTTAAAAAAAAGCGAGACTGCTGTTTCTCACTGGGATCTAACCCCTTCTAAGAATGAGGGTCAATTCTTAAAGGCTGGGCAGTGATTTCCGCCCCCCTTTAATAATAGTATTTTATTTTCTCTTTAAAGTAAGTAATAGGCATTTACTAGGAATTCATTAGTGCTTTTAGATGAATCTTTGTATTTGATTATCTGCAATGGTGTTGATAGACTTTTGAATTGGAAGCACATTACCCTTATGTGTGAGACCTAGATGGTACTTTGGGTTCCTGAACTTGTGACATTTACAATAACACCTTTCCATGGAAGGTGCCAGTTTCCCTTTCGGAGGCATGGGGATACAGATAACATTGCTGCAAGGCCAGCTCTCAGAAGCGTCACATATTGACTTTGCTAAGCTTTTATATTCCTGTGTTTGGGAATTACTGTTGCAAAATCGTTGGAGCCATTGTTGATGGATAAGGAAATGGTAACTGCCTTATTCCCCGGGATCTGCCCTCCTGCAGCCTGGGAATCTTGTCTGTGACCGAGTGGAGCCTTGGTGCCAGGAACGGCTTCATGACCAGGCTCAAGAGGAAGTGACAGCGGTCATGCCCTGGGTGGGCCAGTAGGGTAATTGGATTTGTTTAGCAGGTTTCTTCCTACAGTGAGGTTTACAGCAAATGACTGAGGAAGCCCCCACAAACTGAGAGATTCCAGTAACAGGACGACAGCTGGCCTTGGAGCTGGGATAGTGGAAAAGCACGAACCTGCAGCTTTCAATAGCAGGGTCTCCTGGACTTTGGCTTCAGTTGCAGAGACAGCTGTTTGAGATACCCGCACTGGAGGGGCTCTCTCTTGCGTCAGTCGAGGGTTGGTGACCCTGGCTCCAGGCCAGGACAAATTGTGTATAGATCTGGGTTAATTTGGGGGAGCAGGTCTCCAGGCCTGTGCCTAGGTTCCTGATCCTGACTGTTCTCCCCCACTGTTTGAGCAAGGGAACTGAATCTACATCCTGGATCTTGAGAAAAGCTGGGGCCAGTTGTGGTTAGGAGCTGCTTTCTCAAATGACATATTTGGGATATTTTCTTTTTCTTCCCAAACCTGAATCCCAGGGGCTTTTTATTGTGGGAGGGTGGTAGCTCATGCTGCTATAGCTCGTCTGTTCTGTAGAGATAGTTTGTGCCTGTGAAATGTGGAAACACATTTCCTGATAATTCCACCTGTCTGCTTATATACCGAGACTGCAGCTGCTGGTCTGGACCCCACAATACCTGGGCCCTAGATGCTGGGTCTGCCCAGCTGCACAGCCTTCCCACAGCCAGAAAGTCCCTAAAGTTCCAGCTGCCCAAGGTTCCCTGCTCTCTGAAGCCACCTCTGGAGTTCTCCTTGGGATCTGAGGAAAGGCCCTGTTGATGGTCGCATTGACACTGGGAACGGGGAGGTATTTTTATCAGGATCCGAAGTCCCTCCCGTCACTTAGTGCATACAGTAAAAACGGAAAGCTTCCTGGTTTTGTTCAGAGAACACGGTTTACCACTTGTGACCCAAGAGAGACTCCCTTGAACAGCATTGTAACCTCGATCAGCTGACTTCCTTCTCCATCCCTGTTGTGGAGTCTATGAGGAAACTTAAGTGTTTCTGGTAATTTAATTGAAATCTTGGCTGGGTATTCATTTGAAAACATAAAGCTGGAGCCGGGTCTGTGGAGACTTCAGCAAACCAGCCCCCCGAGACCAGAGCTGGCTCCTCTTGTCAGGCACGTCCAGCCAGGGATTTGGACCTTAACAGCAGCACTTGGGAGGCCAGAGAATTAGGCCTCTGTGCCCATGACATGTGGGATTGTGGGTCTGCTTAGTCTTGGCCCATGAAAGAAGCATTGAGCCCAGGAAAGGTACTGAAAACAATAGATTTGGGCACTGATTTCCCCACTTCTTTTTTTTGAGTTGGAGTCTCACTCTGTTGCCCAGACTGGAGTGCGGTGGCCACTCCCGGCCACTCCCGGCCACCGCAGCCTCCACCTGCTGGGCTCCGGCGATCCTTCCGCCTCAGCCTTCCAAGTAGCTGGAACTACAGGCGCGTGCTACCACGCCTGGCTGATATTTGATTTATTGTAGAGATGAGGTCTCGCCAAGTTGCCCAGGCAGGTCTCAAACCACAGGCTCAGGCAATCCACTCACCTCATCCTCCCAAGACGCAGGATTACAGGCTGAGCCACCAAGCCCGGCTTCCCCAGTTCTTGATTCTGTAGTGCCCTGGAGGATGAGTGTCCTCTCCTGTTCTCACTGGGGCTGAGGAGTGGCCATGGATATGTCCTCCCTTCTTCCCTCAGAGCAGAGTGTGTCCCATTTCCAGTGGGACAGGCCGCCTGTGCTCCAGCAGTTGGCAAAGTGCGTTCATGGCTGTCATCCATGATCCTCATGACAGTGTGGGCACATAGATGGCCTGGACTTACAGATAAAAGGACTTGAGTCTCAGCGGGATCTCACAGCCCAGAGCAGGGAGAGACAGATCTAGAGTTACGGCCCTTGACTGTGCCTTCAGCTTGTGATGCTTTGTCAGGTACCTTGCTGAGGAAAACAGCACTTGTCAGGTAGACTTTCTCATAAAAGAGAGCCTTTCTCCTCAGAGATCCTAAGCAGAGTGTAAGACCAAAGCATATATAAATGTTTTCATTTTTTTAAATACGAAAGTAATAAACATCATTGTAAAAATTAAGAAGAACTAAAAGTAGTGAGCCCTTTTATCCCGGGATGATCCCAGCGCATTTGGTGACCCCTTCCCTGTCTTCGTTCTGGGTATGTCCAGAGAGGCCTGGCCTGTCGTAGCGATTAGGATCATATTGTACTTGTCTGTTACTTTGCGTCCAGCTTCTTTTGCTTAATTTTGAGCACTTTCCTGTACTATTAATTAAATATTCTTCTGTAACATTATTATCTCATGGTGAATGCTAGTTTGTTATATGAGTTTATTAATAATTTGGCTGTTGGACATTTAGGTGGTTTCCAGTTTTTCCTTATTATAAATATTGTGATAAATATCTGTATATAAAATTCTTAGTGCATAGTTCTGAGTGCAGTTATTGTCTTGGGGTCAATTCTTGCAAGTGGAACTTTTTAAGGCCCCGATAACTTTTGCCAGTTTTCCCCCAGAAAGCTGATTCAGTCCCCTTTCCATTAGCCATGTGTGAGAGTGCCTGTTTCCTAAGCCCTTGTCAGTGTGGGATAATGATGTTACTAAATGATATCGTAACTTTTTGTCAATTTGAAGAAGAAAATCTATGTCTCATTTAAAAAATACATTGTATTAATGTGAGAGTACACATTTTAAGTATTTTTCCACAGCTGTATTTGACTCTAAATTTAAGAAATTGAGACCCATACATGTCTTGGTGTTTAAAGCCCCAGCACTTTGGGAGGCCAAGGCAGGAAGATTATTTGAGCCCAAGAGTTTATTCAAGTCCAACCTAGGCAACATAGCAAGACCCCTGTGTCTACCAAAAATAAAAGAATTAGCTGGGCATGGTGGCACATGTCTGTATTCTCAGCTACTTGGGGGGCTGAAGTGGAAGGATCGCCTGAGCCCAGGAAGTCGAGGCTGTGGTGAGCTGTGATTTTGCCACTGCACTCCAGTCTGGGGGACTGAGTGAAGATCAAACTCAAAAAAAAAAAAAAAAAAAAAATCTTTAAGAACATGGGTTTCTTAGCTTTTCTTTTCTTTTTTTTTGTTTGAGTTGGAGTCTCACTTTGTCACCCAGACTCCAGTGCAGTGTCCACTCCCGGCCACCACAGCCTCGACCTGCTAGGCTCCGGCGATCCTTCCTCCTCAGCCTTCCAAGTAGCT
>NW_007257477.1:1434881-1437529 GCF_000164805.1 Carlito syrichta | reverse complement strand
CTGTCGCCCAGACTGGAGTACAGTGGCCGCTCCCAGCCACCGCAGCCTCGACCTGCTGGGTTCCGGCGATCCTTCCACCCCAGCCTTCCAAGTAGCTGGAACTACAGGCGCGCGCTACCACGCCCAGCTAATTTTTGATTTATTGTAGAGATGAGGTCTTGCCAAGTTGCCCAGGCGGGTCTCGACCCATGGGCTCAGACAATCTACTCGCCTCGGCCTCCCAAAGCACTGGGATTACAGGCTGAGCCACCGAGCCCGGCTGTTTCTTAGGTTTTCTAAGGAATGTTTTTACAGTGGCAACCTGTAGGGCCTGACCTCCCCTGCTGTCAAAGCACCCGCTGAATCTCTGGGCTGGGTGGACATGTAAGTTAGTATTTTCCAGGCTTAACTGAGGGCCCAAGCTGGGCCAACCAACTGTGTTGTGTGTGCTGGAGGGGACTCTTAACTATTGCTGTCTGATTCTCTTCCTCAGGAGCAAGAGCAGCTCTACCTGAGGTCAGGTGTGGTGTCCTCTGCCACCTTTGAGCAGCCGAGTCGGCAAGTGAAGCTGTGGGTGAAGATGGTGACTCCGCTGATCAAGAACTTCTTCTGAGAATAGTCAGGTGCTGTCTCTAGTGCCGCCTCTCAGCACAGTGTCCCTGTGCATGAGCAGGGTGGTTGTTCTGATTGCACCTGAGCTCCCGGGGCTTCCTGAAGGAGCTCTGAGGGTTCTTTCACCCCCTCCTTGGTTAAGCACAGAGCAGTATCTCTAGGGTCATGGATGGCTATCTTGTTTGCAGCCTGAAGCGAAATTAGGTAGCCTGTTCGCCTTCCATCAGGTACTGATTCTACTGAGTCCCAGGCCACCTCTGGCGGGGTCTGTAATGTATAGTTTTCTTCTAAGTTCCCTTTCCTGGGGCAAGGGCATGAGGGGGCAGAAAGGCAGATTCGACTCTTTCTCCTGGAAGCTGAGAATGCTGCTGTAGGAGGTGGGTCATGTAGGAGGAGGCAGAAGCACTCTTGGTCAGGAGAGCAACACTGGCTTGCTGCCCTGGCCAGCTGCAGCTCACAGGGGTGAGATGTGGGTGGAGCCAGACCCCGGGGCGGCTGCCTTGACGTCTCCCTGATGTTGCTGTGACGCACAGTTACAGCCATGCGATGTTCTAGACTCTGGCAGTTGAGTAACAGTACAGGCTCTGCCTACTCAGAAGGAGACTGCCTCTTCAAGAGAGGTGCTGGGGGGTCCCATGATCACCTGAGCTACATTTTGGCTGCCAGGATGCCTGGAGGTGGGGTGTCTCTGGAGCGACCCTCTGTGTTCCAGATCCCTGGCAGCTCTGACAGCACTGCAGATGACCCCTGTGGATCAGGCTTCCGAGACTCCCGGGTCTGGGTGTTGTGGGGCTCTGCGGGTTTGAATGGTTGGACTTTTGGCTTGTGGGAAGGGAGAGCGAGATGTCAAAGATGCAGGTGTGGTGCTGGTGTATGTCTTGGTGCTGGCACTGTATGTTTGCAGTGGGGTTCCCTTTGCTCTTGTCACCTTGGTTCTCCTCTCAGCCTCATTTTTAAAAATGTGTGTTTCATCATGTAGTGTTTCCTCATTTAAATTACTTTTTTTTTGTTTGAGTTGGAGTCTTACTGTCGCCCAGGCTGGAGTGCAGTGGCACGCTCACAGCCACTGCAGCCTCAACCTGCTGGGCTCAGGCAATCCATCCACCTCAGCCTTCCAAGTAGCTGGAACCACAGGCATGCACCACCATGCCCAGCTAATTTTTTGATTTATTGTAGAGACAAAGTCTTGCCATGTTGCCCAGGCTGGTCTCGAACCCCTGGGCTCAGGCAATCCTCTCGCCTCAGCCTCCCAAAGTGCTGGGATTACAGGCATGAACCACTGCACCCAGCCTCAATTACTTTTAATTTTACTTAAATAAAAATGTACAGATCTAGAGAATAAAACAGTACTAGAAAAGACCAATGAAGTACAGCTGTTTCCTGCCTTCCCTTCCTTCAAGCAGCCACTTTTGACTCATTTCACACATGTCCCTGTTTCTAAATAATATGTGATACTACTATTTTTTTCCCCTAAATATAGACTTAAAAAAAATTTTTTTTTTGAGTTGAAGTCTCACTCTGTTGCCTAGGCTGGAGTGCAGTGGCATGCTCATGGCCACCCCAGTGTCGACATGCTGGGCTCTAGTGTTCCTTCCACCTCAGCCTTCCAAGTAGCTTGAACTACAGGCACGTGCCACCATGGCTGGCTAATTATTTGATTTACTGTAGAGAATGCGGTCTCACCTAGTTGCCTGGGCTGGTCTGGAACCCATGAGCTCAGGCAATCCTCTCACCTCAGCCTCCCAAAGTGCTGGGATTATAAGCATGTGCCACCGTGCCCAGCCTTAAAAAAATTAATTTGGGAGGCCGAGGTGAGTGGATTGCTTGAGCCCGCGGGTTCGTGACCAGCCTGGGCAACTTGATGAGACCTCATCTCTAAAATAAATAAATAAATTAACTGGGCATGGTAGTGCATGCCTGTAGTTCCGGCTGCTTGGAAGACTGAGGCGGAAGGATCACTAGAGCCCAGCATGTGGACGCTGGAGTGGCCATGAGCATGTCACTGCACTCCAGCCTGGGCGATGGAGTGAGACTCCAACTCAAAAAAAAAAAAAAAA
>NW_007257477.1:1415570-1434861 GCF_000164805.1 Carlito syrichta | reverse complement strand
GAGTTGAGTGGATTGCCTGAGCCCGCAGGTTCGAGACCCGCCTGGGTAGGCGAGACCTCATCTCTACAATAAATCAAAAACCTAGCTGGGCGTGGTAGCACGCGCCTGTAATTCCGGCTACTCGGAAGGCTAAGGCAGAAGGCTCGCTGGAGCCCAGCAGGTCAAGGCTGCGGTGGCTGGGAGAGGCCACTGCACTCCAGTCTGGGTGACAGAGTGAGACTCCAACTCAAAAAAACCAAAACCAAAACAAACAAAAAATTAAAAATATATATATTATGCCTGATTTTAAAAATTAGCAAGAATTCCTTAGTATCATCAACTACCCAGAAATTATTCAAAATTTCTATTGCCTTGTATTTTTTATTTCTTTCATATTTTTTTGGCTTATTTGACTTGCGGTCCAGTTATGGTCTTGTGATTGGTTGATATGTCAGTTAAGTCTCCTAATCTGCGTGTCCCTCTTTTTTCCACTGCAATTTATTTGTTGAAGAATGGATCTTATTTTTATTGCATCTACTTAAAACATTTCTGTTTCACCTTCCCCCAGCAGGGCATCTTGAATACATGTCATATGTATTTGTAAAAGGCCTCTCTCCATGTCCCCAGGAGCCAATTTCAAAACCTCTCCCGGCCCACTCTCTATTTTCAGGTGCTTGACCGGTGCATAGAGAATGGCATCTCTTGGCTCAGGGCGGCCTGTCCTTCAGGGGAGTGAGCCCGGGTTCCTTCCCTGCACTCTGTCTGCCTCTGGAAGCGGCGGCTCACCTTTCCTTCCAAGGGCTGCCACCAGCCCCTGTCCCCTCTTGTGGGATCTGGAAGCTGCACTGGCCAGCCTTATGAGCACAGCCTTGCTGTATGCACTGGGACTCTGGTGCCGGGAGCACCTAGGACAACTGTCGTGTCGTCATCGTCATCCTCCTCGGTGCCTCCTCACCCTCCCGCCTGCAGGTTTAGGGGCTGGGAATAGGGTGGAGTAGCCGTGACCACACTACCCTGGTGCGGGAGCACATCAGTCGACACTGTTTGCCTTCAAACTAGTTATTAAGTTGTCCTGTGGGACAATTAGTCTAGAGGAGCCAAAGGAATGTGCAGGGGCACCGGGTTTCTGTTTGGAGAGAGGCTTTCAGTAAACAGAGTTCGCATTCCTACAGATTCTGTGGGACTAGAGTAAACATCATTGTGCCACAGCCGGGACTTGGGCAATCTGTGGCCCGCTCCCGCTGTGTCCCACTGCTCCCTTTGTCTTTGCTAATGGCCTTCAAGCTGTCCTGGGCAGGTTCTCCCCAGACCAAGGCTCCCTAACTCTGCAAAGCAGCCTGGCCAGAGACTGGCAGCAGGCGGTGCCTTGTGCTTTCAGGTATAGCAGGGTTTTGTTCCCATCCCTGCTTTCTCCCTCCGTCACTGGCATGCAACCCAGAGTGAATCAACTCTTGGAACAGTGGGGATCATTTTGCCAACTACTCACAGTGTGTACGTCTGGAATAAAGTACTGTTTTATTTCAGGATCCAAAGGCATAATGGGAAAAGCTTCACATTTGTGGTTATTATCGAATTGCCTGGTGGCCCCTGGCAGTTTTATCTTCTCTTGTGGGGGCAGTGGCCTGTCCCCTTGGCCTGGACATGAAGGGCTGCAGTGACCCCTCCTGGCCAGCAGAGGTAGTTGCCAGCAGCGGGACTGGCTGACCAGTGCGGCCTCCTGTGCTACAGCCCCAAAGGGGTTGGATCCCCTGGGCCTGGAAGGGAGGATTTGAGGGATGTTTTTCTTTCTCCCTCTGGTAGCCCCCTTGGGCCCTAGGATTGTTGGGAATTACTACCTTCAGAATTTGGACTTCCCAGGCTTCCTCTTCACCCATGGTTTGGGTGAGTGTACTTGAAAAATAGTTTTTGCAAAACTCAAGGGCAGGCTGAACTTGGGACGATGTTCCTGGAGGGTTTCCTTTACTTTGCTTTTGAGCCTAAGAAAAGCCGAGGGCCATTTCATGGTCCCCTGGATCTATCTTTTCTGGAGTTTGCAGGCTCTACCAGTTGCCTCCTCTCATCCCCCCCCGCCACTTTCTGGTTAATCGTCTTCCCTCGTGTCTGCATCCTGCCCACTTAGCCAGCCTCGAGTGGCAGCCTGGCCACTGTACTGGAATGTCCTGCATCAGCATGGCCACCAAGAGTCCCACAAGTCTGGTCTTCAATCCAACTGCAGATGGAACAGGGGAGCCCAAGGTCTAGGCCAGGTCTCTCGGGGCAGCCAGTCCCACCTGCAGCCACCTGTTTCCCCTGAGGCAGGTACCCATGGAGTGGGGAGGGGCTGCTGCTACCTCCCTCTTCCTGCTGACTGGTGAGCAGGCACCCACCAGCCAGCTTAGGCATGGGTTGCAGTGCTGGCAGCCTGCCTTTCTTCACGGGGCACAACTGTTTCCCGGTGCCCCCTTTCTAGACGGGTTGGGAGTGGTTTTTTATGCATGATTGTTCTGTAGGTGCCTGTAACACAGAGAGGCTGCAGGGCTTGTCTAAAGGAACTGGGAGCTTGGCCTTCCTCATGCCAGGATCACGGCTCACTGTGGAGAAGCATCACTGGCCCTTGGTCACAAGGGGTGGCAACTGCCACTGAGCAGCCACAGTCACTGCCCCGAGGCTTGTCCAGCCACTCGCACCCATCTCACGGCTCCAAGACCCTCTCTCAGTGCTCCCAGCCTGCAAGGGAGGCAGGAAGGGAGAACTGATGGCAGGGTAGGGGAGTGGACAGAAGAAAATGCAGATGCTGCCGCAAAGGAGCTGGAAGTAAGAAACCTGGGAGCTCCCAGGACACTGCTCGTGCCTGAGGTGGCCTGAGTGCCCGGTAGTTTCAGAAAGTGTGGGCCGTTGGCTGGGACACACTGCAGATGCTGGAGGCGGGACTTGAGGTGCATTACCATCATTGCCAAAAGGCCCTCTTGTCCTTTAGGAAAGGGAATAAAGCCTGACGAGACACTGGGGGCTGCGGCTCCCGTTTATGAGGGAACACCCTGACCCCTCAGTGGTGGGTCATGTGTGTCGCGTCAACTGAAGGCTGCACCTGCCTGCCCTAACCCCACGGGCTGTGGTGCTGGAAACAAACCCAGCTGACGCCTCCCTAAGTTAGGATTTGGGGCTTGGATCCTGGGATGCTTGCCCCTGCTGCTGAGAATCGGGGCTTCACCCTGAAGTCTGTGCCAGGCCCCACTGGCATCAGGCACAGAGCTGAAGGCCGACTCAAGTGAATCCAGTGGGCACAGCTAAGTGACTCCAGTTGTTTTAATGCACATCACCTCTTCCACGCTAACCTTACCCTCTGGCTAGCCCAGATGTACTTGACTACGGAGCACCTTGATTATTTAAGAGAATAAAGAAGCAGCCACCGGGTCCTGTAAAAGATAAGCAGTGACGGCAGGCTGAGTTTCTCACTGCCGGCTCCCAGTTGCAGCTGGCCCCTGGCCTGGCCGGGGCGTGCGCTAAATCTGCAGGAGCAGGGCCACAGCCGCCAGGATCCACTTCGCTGCCTTCTCTTTGGTCTTCAGGTTGAAGGTCCAGACGTAGGTGGGGCCACGCACGCGCGTTTTGTACACGGGACACTCGTATGTGTTCTTGGTCTCCGTGCGGTCCACAGGGATGGCCCTGATGAAGATGACGGGCATGGCCGGCGTCAGCTCCTTCAGCCGTGCTTCGGCGATGACTCCGCTCTGTGCGTCCCAGCGAGCGCCTGTGGGGACAACACGGCTGAGACCGGCAGCCCCTGGAGGCGACCGGGTCCTATCTGGCGTGCTGCCAGGAAGTGAGGGGCGGGCCCGGAAGGGGGGCCCGGCCCCACGCCTCCCGCCTTTCGCAGAGAAGGGCTTGTGCCCCGGGATCCCTGACTGGGCTCTGCCCCACAGAGAGTTCAGGCGGGTGTCAGGGCCGTCCTGGCACAGTGTTGTGAGCAGAGCCTTTGCAGGCGATGATGTGCATGTTGCAGCCGCCCCCTGTGTCGCGCTGTGCACTGGGGAGCAGCTCAGCGAAAACTGTTGGGTTCCATCTGTTCCAGTCTGCGCTGTTTTCAGAGCCTCATCTGCCAGCCTTCTTAATGTCAGTGGCAGGAAACCATAGCTCCAGCCGAAAATTGCAGATTAAAGTTCCCTGACCCTCTTCGTGTGTAGCATTTGTCTGTGTGTACATATATAGTATAAATAATTATACATAGATGCATATATAAATATTATTTGCCTTTAACCAGACTGCAATTATTTCTACTCATCCTCTTTAATGGTGTTTATATTTCCTGTAATTCCAAAATAAACATGGAGAATGGCTACTGCGGTCCTTTTCTTTGATGTGGGAAATGGGGTGCCTGAACCTTTGCTGGTCTGGTCCTGGCACCAGGAAAGGGGTGGCATCAGTCGTTGAGGGAGACAGGTTTGTGGTGGTGTCTGAGGGTGTGGCCTGCCTCCCTGTCCTGTCTAGCCGCCTCTGGGTAACAGGACAGGAGAGATGGGGTGAATTCTAATGGGCACCCTGGTCTCTCTTCCCTCCTGTGGGGGCCTGACCACACGGATGGCTCATGCTGGGCTCCAGAGGACAGAGGGGCAGCCAGGGCTCTCTTGGCTTGGGGGGGTGGATGGGACTTGGACAGGTGCACGGGGCAGGAGCCTTGACTCCCCACAGAATGCACGTCTCTCCTGGGCTCCCTGCTCCAAAGTGAGAGGGGCCGAGCTCAGCGCCTCTAAACAGGCCTAGGCCGTCCTCACACAAGCACTACTGTTTTCACCAAAGCAGAGTCCAGGCCAGCTGATGGGGGTCGGGTTTTGGTCTCCACCAGACCCTGCATATTCCCAGAATCCTCTCAGCCCTCTAGTGGTTTGTGTGGCTCCCAAGCCACAAGCCCAGGTACCCCTCTGAGAGCGCCTCTCTCCCGCCTGCTGAGCCGGGCTGGCTCCACAAGCTTCCGCAGACGGACCGGCGCGTATTACCTTCCATGAAGAGCCCGTACACGTAGGCGCCCTCTCGAGGAGGAGCAGTCATGTCCTCTCGGTTTTTCTTGGTCACTTCCACAGACAGACACATCTTGTCCAGGGGCCACTCGTTCTTCCTGGCCATGGACTGCATGATGGCTGTGAGAAACGACTGGGGGTTGAAGAACCCAGCCAGCCACACGGTGGTGGGCAGGGCGAAGTCCGTCGTCCAGGCCTCGAGCTCCTGGAAGGAAACGAGTCCTGAGAGGAGGCGTCAGGGGTTGATGGGAAACTTGATGCTACACATGAAGAGGGTCAGAGAACTTTAATCTGCTGTCCTGAGCAGGGGTAATGGCTGGTCCTTTCACATGCCTCTCAGTGGATGGCTGGGAGTGCCTGACCAAGCATGTTCAATGAAGCCTAGCCGCCTGCCTGTGACATGGCTTTGCTGGCTGGGTCCATTTTACTATTTTTTATTTTTTTTGAGTTGGAGTCTCACTCTGTTGCCCAGGCTGGAGTGCAGTGGCATGCTCATGGCCACCACAGCCTCGACCTGCTGGGCTCAGATGATCCTTCTGTCTCAGCCTTCCAAGTAGCTGGAACTACAGGCGCGTGCCACCATGCCTGGCTAATTTTTTTGGTTTATTGTCGAGACGAGGTCTCACTAAGTTGCCCAGGCCGGTTTCGAAACCCTGGACTCGGGTAATTCTCTCGCCTCAGCCTCCCAAAGTGCTGGGATTACAGGCTTAAGCCACCACGCCCGGCTGACTGGGTCCGTTTTAAATGAGGGAACGGGAAGAGAAGGGCCAAGAAGGGAAGGGTGTCGTGTTTGATGTTAATTTAGGAGCCCCAGAGAAGCTTTTGCCCTCATCACCTCACTCCCTGTGGAGGGCGGCTTGCCCTGAAGGTTTTGCTTAAGGAAGAGCCGACGGGAGCTGCTCTCACTGCAGACTGGTCTGTTTTCCCTCCCTTAGGAGGAAATGCCTACATTGTCAGGGCGTCTGCGTGGCACAAACCAGGCCCTTCCAGCCTGCTCTGACAGTCCAGGCCAGCAGGAGTCGCCAAGGCTCCGCAACCAGGCCCCTGTGGGCTCTGGGGTACAGGGCATGCTGCACCCTGGGTGTCTGGGTCCCCAAAGCTGAAGTCAGGCGGCAGCTCCCAGAGAAGACTGTGCTTACCCTGATGCGGAGTAGCAGGTCGGCATACCAGGCCGCCAGGCCCATCATGGAGGGGTAGGCTCGGGCCATCCACGTGTCCGGCACGGTGTCGTAAAAGAGAGCCGTAGACAGGTCTTCCATGTCGGTCGTGATGGTCAGTTCCCCCTGAGGGACACACAGAGGTGCGGGGGCGCCCAGACTGCCTTGTTTTGCCTGCTCTCGGGAGGGCGGGAGAGCGATGTGTGTGTTCTCTACACTGTGTGGCTTTGTGTGGTGCTTCTAGAGACGCCCTTGGTCAGGGCCATGCCAGTGTCTTCTCCCGTGGCTCGCGCTGGAGCACCCAGAACGCCACCCCAGGGAGTGAAGGAGGAGCAAGAGTGTACTAATCCCAGAGCCCGGGCTGCCAGGGACCTGGGGTTTATTGCTGGTTTTGCCATCCAGTCATGTCCCTGAGGTCCTGGGGGAACCTGATTATTATTATTATTATTTTTTACCTTCAGCCCCAGATTCAGCTCCTTGAGTGAACGGCGCATCTCGTTGGTCAGGATGTTCATTCTTTCACATTCTTGAAAGGCGACCACCACGTAGGGGGTCTTATCAGCTGCCTTTGCCATGATCTCAGCCATGTTGAACATCTCAGGAATCTTCTCCAGGATGTCGTCCAGCACGGCCTTCACCTGCAAGTCAGTTCCCAGCCAGCCCCTGTCACTGCATGTTTTTGTTTTGTTTTGTTTTGTTTTGAGTTGGGGTCTCGCTCTGTTGCCCAGGCTGGAGTGCAGCGGCACGCTCACGGCCACCGCAGCCTCGGCCTGCTGGGCTCAGGCGATCCTTCTGCCTCAGCCTTCCAAGTAACTGGAACTATAGGTGTGTGCCACCATGCCTGGCTAATTTTTTGATTTATTGTAGAGACATGGTGTCTCATCAAGTTGCCCGGGCTGGTCTCAAATCCCTGGACTCAGGTAATCCTCTCACCTCTGCTTCCCAAAGTGCTGGGATTACAGATGTGGGCCACTGCACCTAACCCGTCACTATATCTTTACCAAAGCAGGGAGGGCCAGGGAGTCCACCCAGGATGTTCCCAGACCTGAGTCCTGGAGGGATGGGAAGAGGCAAGCAGAGGTGCCAGAAATACAGGGCCATGGGGGACAGCCACACATCTGACAAGGGCAAGGGTGCCTTGGCCAGCAAGTTTGGAATGTTCCGGTCCCACGAGCAAGGTCATACAGCTGTGGCCTTAGGAACATCGGAGCACCCAGTCAGTGCCTCCAGACATTACCCAGGCACGGGCTCCCTTCCCTGTCAGAGTCACCCAGTGATTGTGGGACTGTAACTTGTTTGTCTGGGCTTTCTGTAGGGATCATACTAGCCACACCCTCTCAAGGAGTGGGTCACCTGCACCACCATGCATCAGTCAATTTCTAATATCAGTCATCAGACCAAGAAAAAGTCCTGGGTCTGATAGCAAGAAGGGTCTTATGTCAAGAATTCGGCCTGTTTCCTGTGGTGCCCGGTACTTAGCTGATGGGTAATAGCGCTTTTCCAGAATGTGTTAAGAGGTGCAGAGGTGCTCATGGGATGGCACAGAGGCAAGTGAGAATTTGTTCAAGGGCTTACATCCTCTGAGCTGTTCTCATTTTTGAGTGTCAACGGGACCTGCCCACTGTGGTCACTAAACTCCTGTGACAGGGCTGTCCCCGCATGTCAGACTGTCCTGTAAGAGCTGTTTCTGCTCTTGTGCAGACAGGGTGAGCGTGGGGAGTGGCAGCAGCCTTGAGCATCCTCAAGCAGAAAAGTTGGAAGACTGCAGGGAGGGAGGGCCGGGGCTGCTGGCAGAGGTGTACCTACATACCCGAGGATCCTTTCTGTCTTGGCCAGCCTGTTCTCATTGAATCTGGGGACCTGCTTGTGGGCCTCACCCCAGAGCGTCTGACTCCTGAGGCCTGGGGTGGGGCCCAGGTCTGCCTTTTTTTTGAGTCAGGGTCTCACTCTGTTGCCCAGGCTGGAGTGCAGTGGCATGATCACTGCTCACTGCAGCCTTGATCTCCTGGGCTCAGGCAATCCTTCCGTCTCAGCTTCCCCAGTAGCTGGGAATACTGGCGTGCACTGCACACCTGGCTAATTTTTTACATCTGTAGAGACAAGGTCTTGCTATGTTGTCCAGGCTCGTCTCGCATTCCTTGGGCTCAAGCGATCCTGTCGCCTCAGCCTCCCAAAGTGGTGGGATAATATGCTTGAGCCACCGTACCTGGCCACCAAGTGTGCCTTGCTAACAAGTTTCCAGTTGCTGCCCCCCAGTCCCTGCGCCCACCCAGTTCTAGGGCCTCCCCTTCCTGTGTTGCTGGGGAACAGGTACTAAGGGTCCTGCCTTCTCCTCGCGAGACACTCCTGTGCCTGCTCCCGAGTCGGTTTCTTTGGGCTGCATTTCCAGGACGGTGCGGAAGAGCTTCTCCGAGGTGATCGTCAAAAAGCCAATCTCTGCGTTGGGGTGCAGGCCGTACAGATAGGGTGTCTCGGGGGGCAAGTTCTCATCGATGTATTCATGGTAACCCTGAAAAGAGGGCGGCTCGTGAGCAGGCTGCCAAGGCAGAGCTGTGCAGGCCGAAACCTGCGTTCTCTATTCTTGAAGCTTTTTTTTTTTTGAGTAGCAGTCTCACTCTGTTACCCAGGCTGGAGTGCAGTGGCATGCTCACAGCCACCGCAGCCTCGACTTGCTGAGCTCAGGCAATCCTTCCACCTCAGCCTTCCAAGTAGCTGGAACTACAGGCGCCTGCTACCATAACTGGCTTAGTTTTTGGTTTACTGTAGAGATGCGGTCTCACTAAATTGCTCAGGCTGGTCTTGAACCCTGGGCTCAGGCAATCCGCTCGCCTCGGCCTCCCAAAGTGTTGGGATTACAGGCGTGAGCCACCGCGCCCGGCTGAAGCATTTCTTGCCAGAATGTTCCAACCACGGTTCACCTGTGCGGTCCCACTTGTTGGAGCTCCCCAGCTCCAGAAAGGAAGTTTCCACTTCCCCTTCCCGGAGGCTGCACTGCTCACCCTCCCTGGGTTGAGTTGCCTGGGTTCCCGCTTAATTATTAACCCTCCGTTTGGGAGGCGAGGCTCTCTCTGGGGAGCCGCCAGGAGACGCTGACCTGTGTTGCTGTTGTGTCACTGTGTGATGGCGCCTGCCCCTTGTCATCCTCACCTTGTAGTCCAGGTTGGGGGGAATCTGAAACCCAGGGGCCAGCAGGACCTCCCCGTCCAGCATCTCCGTCCGGATGTACTCGATCAGGTACGTCCTGCACAGCCGGCGGTCCCAGTCGTCTGTGATGTGGCCGCCATACATAATTTCACCAAAAAGGTAGCGGAGGTCGTCCCAGGGCACCTGGGGGAAGATGAAAGCGGCTGGGGGAAGCTGCCCCTTTCTGTCGCTAAGGCAGCCGGGCCCAGGCAGCCATGGGGCGTGTGAGGACCGACTCTTCAGACAGCAGCCCAGGGCCGTTCGCCTCCAGGGCCACCACGTCCATGGGCTGCCTTTTCCCCCCTCCTGCCATGCCCTCTCCCCTTTGGCTCCTCCCTCCTTCTAGACGGGGCTTCCACCCCTGGCTCTTTCTGTGTTCTCCCAGGACAGTGGCATCAGGGCTCTTCTGCTGGTGCCTCAGAGGCCACAGGTCTACACCGGCACACACCCCCTCTGCCTCCCCGTCTTTCTGCCTCGCCTGGGACTCTTCCCCTTCACTCTGCCCCTGGGTGGCTTAAATGTTGACTCTCGGGCCCCCTGCGTCTTTCTGGCCGTGAAGTCCAGTGAGTCATGTCTTCAGAATGGATCCCGTGGGTCTCCTGATCCCGCTGAAGTCGTGCTGGTTCTGACTTTTCTGGCTCATTACATTCCTCTAAGCAGCTCCTGTGCTTGGAGGTCTTCGCAGAAGGTCACGTTCGAGACCCAAACCATGGCTTCCCTGGGGCAGAACGGCAACCAAACTTGGCAGTGTGCGTAGACATTCTCCACCCGGGGTTCTGGGCCCCTGGCAGTCAGGCCAGGTGACTCTGGACCCTTCCCGCCCTGCAGCCGTTCCCACGGTTCTGCTTCCTTGCTGTTCCACGTGACACCTTCGTCCTGGAACCCTGGTTCCTTTCCGTCACTGCTTGCCAAAATGTTCCTCATCTTTCAAGCCTGGCTCGTGGGCAGTCTCCTCCACATGGCCGGAAGCTCACTCCTCCAACCTCCATGCCCCTGGCATGTCGCCTGTTCCCCCGGCACAGTGCTGTCCAACAGGAGTACAATGGGAGGCCGGTGTGGTGGCTCACACCAGCAATCTCAGTGCTTTCGGAGGCCAAGGAAAGAGGATCACTTGAGGCCAGCAGTTTGAGACCAGAATAGGCAACATGGTGAGACCTCATCTCTAAAAAACACAATTAGCTGGGCACAGTGGTGCATGCCTGTTGTCCCAGCTACTAGGAGGCTGAGGAAGGAGGGTCGCTTGAAGCCAGGAGTTTGAGACTAGTTTGGGCAACAAAGTGAGACTTTGCCTCTACAGAAAAATAAAATTAGCCAGTGACATGCACATATAGTCCCGGCTACTTGGGAGGTTGAGCTGGGAGGATCACTTGAGCCCAGGAGTTTGAGGCTGCAGTGAGCTATGATCACACCACTGCACTCCAACCTGGGCAACAGAGTGAGACCCCAACTCTTGGGGGAAAAAAAGGGTACAATGGCAGCCACAGATGGAACTTAAAATTTTCTAGCAGCCACTTTAAAAGATTATTCCAACATGTAATCAGTTTGAATTTTTTTCTTTTAACCACACACATGCTTTATTTAACCATCACAGACCATTCTTGTGTGTCGACCCATCATCCAGGACCCAGCAGCCAAGCTCAGCGCAGCCTCTGAGCCTCTCACTCTGACTTCAAGAGGGTGAGCGCATTGCCCTCGTGCACTGGGCCTTTCGAGTGGCGGATGACAGAGGGGCTCGTGTGGTCCATAAATTCCATGTGCACCTGTGTGCTCTGTCCTTGCGAGGCGGTCCTGCTTCAGCCCTTTGGTGACTGTGCCCAGCTTAATAGGCTGCACATGGCTCGTGTCCATGATGGCGGTGCAGCAGTGGTCGGGTGGAGAGTTTTTTTTTTTCTTGAGTTGGAGTCTCACTCTGTCGTCCAGGCTAGAGTGCAGTGGTATGCTCACAGCAACCCCAGCCTTGACCTGCTGGGCTCCGGCGATCCTTCTGCCTCAGCCTTCCAAGTAGCCGGAACTACAGACATGTGCTACCATGCCCGGCTAATTTATTTTTTTCTTTTTTTATTGTAGAGATGGGGTCGCCAAGTTGCCCAGGCTGCTCTCGAACATATGGACTCAGGCCATCCCCTTGCCTCGGCCTCCCAAAGTGCTGGGATTATAGGCTTGAACCACCGCCTGGCGTTTTTTTTGTTTTTTGTTTTGAGTCAGTATCTCGGTCTGTCACCTGGGCTGGAATACAATAACATGATCAGGGCTCACCTCAGCCTTGACCTGCTGGGCTTAGGTGATCTTTCCACCTCAGCCTTCCAAGGAGCTAGAACCCTAAGTTCACGCCACCACACCTGGCTAGTTTTTTGATTCATTGAAGAGATGAGGTCTCACCAAGTTGCCCAGGCTGGTCTCAAACCCCTGGGCTCAGGCAGTCCTCTCCCCTCCCCCTCCCAAAGAGCTGGAATTACAGGCGTGAGCCATCATGCCCAGCTAGTTTGGAAGTTATTAATAAGATATTTGACATTATGTTTTCGGCACCAGACTTTTGACATCCAGTGCGTGTAGCCTCTCTCAGTTAGAACTCACTGTGCGGGCAGCCCTGGCAGGACCTGGCCACTCACAGTGGGCCCATCGCCACTTTGACCCGTGTCCTGTCCCTGAGGACTCCAGCTCCTGAAGGGCAGGAGTGGGACTTTATGTCACGTTGTAACTTCACAGGGCCTGCCTGAGAGAGCTGTTCATCAAATACCGGTGAACCAAAGTCAACTGAATAAGAAGTAGTTGTGAATCAATTGTCTGCTTTGCTCTCGTGAATTTTTACTTGAAACATTAATATTCTCTAAATTGTCATCTTGTGACTTAAAGGATATTTCTCTGCTTGGTTTTCTCGAGTTTATGCCGGACCATGCTTCCTGCTTTGAAGGCAGCTCTTGTGTTTCCTGAGAGGCAGAGAAGAGCACACCACCCCATCTGCCTCCTGTCCTCCACGGACTGCCCGGGGAGGGTCTTTCCCCCAGTGCGGGGAGGGGCTCCTGGGACAATCGTGGGGTGGGGGGTATCCTCTCCCTGGGAGTCAGTGCAGGTTCTCTGCGTTTTCAACCGGCACTCCTGCTGGGTTTTGTCTTCCGTGTGGGAAGCCCTCATCTACGCTTCAGAGCCAGGAGGGCTGAGTGGGCCAAGGACATGGATGATATCATTCCTGGTGACTTAGTGTCAGGTATGACCGGTGCTCTGAAGGGAATGCGTAGGGAGCCAGGGGTGTGTCTGCAGCGGGGAGAGAGAGCCTCCCTGAGGGCACCCCCAGATGAGGCAGGTCAGCCAGTGCAGGCCTGAGCAGAGCCCTTTGCTCTGCTGGACGAGGCGGCCCCTGAAGCTCACGGCGGCGAGTGCGCACGTGGCTTCTCAGCTGGCTTAGAAGCTGTGTGTGCATGTGTGCGTGCGTAAGTGGGGCAACGGCCCCTAGGGGGACAAGAGTTCAGGCTGGGTCAGCTGCTTGGCAGGGTGACGCCATGGGCTGTGGGCTGAGCTGGTCCCAGCAAGACTGTTCCTCTCAAACAAATCTCCCTGCGGGGCTGCTCCCAGCCATGACGGTGAAAGTCCTTTTGAACGTGCGCTTCTGCACGTAGTTGTTTATGAGTGCGGACCAATGTGGACCTTGTTCTAGGTGACATGTGCACCAGCAGCGCCCTGTCCAGTCCATCCGGGAATGGAGTCTGCATTTCCCTCCCCACCGTGGCACCTGTGGGAGCGTGGAGGCTTCCCTCATGGGAGCACAGGAAGCTGCTCCCTGCTTCACCAAGACTGGGTGCTTCCCCGGGGAACTAAGCAAGCAGCGTGCCAGACCTCGCTGGACCTCGCTGACATCAGTCCTGGGAGGCCATCTTCCTCAGTCTAGGTGAGGAAGCTCCCAGGCAGGGCAGGTCTTGCCATCGGAGGCCAGCCCCTGGGGGGCTTCTCAGGCTGCCCATGGGAGTGCCCGTCAGGGGCCTGTCCGTTTTTCCTTGCTCTGGCTTAGTGCACCTCCCCCAACCCCCCCGGCAGATCTTGAAATTATAAGAGGGTGGGAAACAGGAGAGGGGGCTCCTAAGACTGGTACTCTTCCTCATGACGCCCCCAAGCTTTGAGGCGGGGGTATCATCCCTGTTCCCTGGACAAGGAAGCAGGGTCAGAGTGACTTGCTAGGGGTCTCAGCTAGTGAGTGGCTTCACACCCAGGCCTCTCTGGCACCATGTCACAAAGGGGCAGGCGCCTTGGCCCCCCAGGCCCTGGGAGGGCGGCCGCCTCCGCCCTCGGACCACCTGAGTCTGAGAAAGGCCTGAGTCTGCCTTTCTGCGCAGGTTGAGTGCCTCTTACCCCGCTCCGGGTGCTTGGGGGGCCTTGCTGTCTCGGGAGCCACAGTCCCTGTTGCTAATGATGGGGCTATGAGTGGGGAGGAAGACCCCGAGGTTTTTAGGGGTGTCCACAGCCTTTGTGCCTTCTCCTGGGGCACGGGGTCCCATGGGGGGAGTCATTGAGGAGTGGTACTGTGTCTACGCCGGGTTTCTCCCAAGTTGAGTCCTGATAAGAACCGTGTGAGGTGGGGACTCCTGCCCTCTCCAGGTTATGGATGGGGTGGCCAAACCCTAATGGGATTCACAGATAGGGCCGCCAGGCCTAAGGGGCTATATGTCGCTTATAGAGGGACCTCCATCTAAGGAACGCAGGGCTGGCATTCAAACCCCGCAGTCTGGTTCCAAACCTGTGCTCTCCCTGCCCCGTACCCCGCACTGCCCCCTCGGAGTCTGTGGACCCACCTGCTGGGGCCTCCCACTAGAGGCAGGTTCTGGAGGACATGCTGCCCTCTACAGCGGTTTGCATGTGACGTTATATGTTTATTCCCATTTTCCATGAAAATGGACAGAAGCGTTCCTCCCTTCTTTCCAAGGAGGTTTCTTGGAATCCACCCTCCCTAAACCTGGTTCTATCTCCAGACACTGACACTGACAGAGAGCCCTGAGGCTCAGCTCAGGAAAGCCCTGTCCACCCTGAGTCCCAGCTCATGTTGCCAGGGGTGCTGGATTCTGGGAAAATCTCTGTTCAGATGCAAGATGGCAGATGGCTGTGAGCAGACCCCAAGGAGTGTGCTAATAGGCAGAAACACTGCCAGGAAGCCCATAGCTGCAGGGGGCGGGGGCCAGCACAGATAATGATGATTCTATCAGTTGGTGAGAGCACAGAAGATACTGTTTAAGTTTTCTTTGGCTTATGAAAGTGACTTAGCATCTTTTTGTTAAACATAAGACAGGCCGGGCGCAGTGGCTCACGCCTATAATCCCAGCACGTTGGGAGGCTGAGGTGAGAGGATTGCCTGAGCCCGCGGGTTTGAGACCAGCCTGAGCAACGTGGCAAGACCTCACCTCTACAATCAACCAAAAACTTAGCCGGGTGTGGTGGCGCGTGCCTGTAGTTCCCCAGCTACTTGGAAGGCTGAGGTGGAAGAATCACCTGAGCCCAGCAAGTCGAGGCTGCAGTGGCCGGGAGGGTGCCACTGTACTCCAGCCTGGGCAACAGAGTGAGAGACTCAAACTCAAAAAACAAAAATAAAAACATAAGACGAAGATCAACTAAAAGAAAAGGAAAGCGGGGGGCAGGGGAGGGAGAGAGGGAAAGGATGGATGGCAGGAAGGAGGGATCCCATCTGATCTTGAGACACTCACCTTGGGGTTGGCCTCCAGGTAGTTGTACAGCACGTTGATGGAAATGGTGAGGTCCCCGTTGTTGAAGGGGTATGACCGGTTCCAGCCCTGGGCTCCAAACTTGCGCCTCTCAGCCACCACGGCATGGAAGTAGCATAGGGCAAAGAGGATGCACTTGAACTCAATCTCTTTGCTGCACATCTCCAGGGTATCCTGGGGAGAGTGGAATTTTCTGGTCAGGTGTTAAGGAAGGGGTGTGAGAAAGGGAGAATGGTGTGGGTGGGTGTGTATGTGTGTGTGTGTATGTGAGTGTGTTGGGATCTCACTCTATTGCCCAGACTGGAGTGCAGTGCAGCAGAACGATCACGGCTTACCACAGCCTTCACCTCTTGGGCTCAAGCGATCCTTCCACTTCAGCCTCCCAAGTAGCTGGGACTACAGGCATGCACCACCATGCCTGGCTAATTTTTTTTTTTTGTTTTGAGTTGGAGTCTCACTCAGTTGCGCAGGCTGGAGTGCCGTGGCACACTCACGGCCACCGCAGCCTCAACCTGCTGGGCTCAGGTGATCCTTCCACCTCAGCTTTCCAAGTAGCTGGAACTGCAGGCGCACACTACCACGCCCAGCTAATTTTTTTTTTTTTTTGATTTATTGTAGAGATGAAGTCTCACCAAGTTACCCAGGCGGGTCTCGAACCCGTGGGCTCAGGCGATCCTTTCACCTCGGCCTCCCCGACTGCTGGGATTATAGGTGTGAGCCACTGCACCCGGCCCTAACTTTTTATTTTTATTTTTATTTTTAGAGATGGGGTCTCGCCATGTTGCCCAGGCTGGTCTCCAACTCCTGGGCTCAAGCAATCTTTCTGCTTCAGCCTCCCAGAGTGCTGGGATTACAGGCATGAACCACTATGTGTGGTGGTGGGAAAGGGAGAATTTTACACAGAAATGCCCTCTACGGGGATAAGAGTCCAGGTTCATTCAGCTGCTTGGTAGAGGTGAGGGCAGTGATGTGGGGCATGAGGCTATGGATTGTGGTCTGAGCTAGATCAGCTAGATCAGCGGCAGGGAAAGTCGGTTTGTAAAGCTAAGGTAGAGAGTGGTTTCTTCTTCTTGTTTCTTTCAGAAATGCAGTTTTATTGCTCTTAACTATTTATTACAAGTTTAATTACTGAATTAAATAATTAAACATTGAATTATTCATACTGCTTCCTCATAAAATCTTCCCAAATACTGGACATTTCAGGACTTCTTTAATAAAAAATAATATTCCTGTGTAATTATCAATATTCCCAATCACTTACATACAAACAGTATCCCAGACTCTTTAAAAACAACTGGTAAAGTTTTCCTGTCAGGGGACAGTTGCTTATCAAACCCTGCCTTTTTACGTGGCCGCTGAACCCCACGTCTCTGGACTTTTAGTGAGCTTTTAATGACTGGTCTTTGCTAAATGCTGGGTCCTGAGCACACAGAGGCTTCTGGAAGCTGAGCTGTGTTCCCCCTCTTCTGCCCTCCGGCCCAGGCACTCTGTTGGGGCTGCAGGGACTGTGGCCAAGGCCCCCGCTGGGGAGGGATAGACACAGAAGGTGAAGCCCACCAGGACTCCCCAGTGCCAGAGAAAAATGTCCTGGGTGGGCCAAGAGAGGGACCCTGTCCTGGCGCCATGGAAACCCTGACACAGGTAACGTGGAAGGGAGGGGAGCAACTGGAACTTCCTTGCCCCGAGTATCTGCTCCAGGATGTCCCTGCTGCCTGGGATAGAGACAGGGGGTCCTGGGAGACCGGCCTGGCAGCCCCTTCTGGGCCTCAGCGCCTTGGGGAGGATGCTGGTAGTGAGCTTGGAGAACCAGAATGTCAGCGGCCTGGGGAGAGACTCGCCAGCCTCCAAGGATAAGAGAAGGCCTGGTGGGTGTCACCTTCGGTCTGTCCCCCAGAGTTCATGTTGGCCAGGTGCTTGGCAACCCTGGACTTAGGGATGTGTCATCACTGACGTGTCTGAGGATGACCCGTTCTAGACACCACCGCTTCTTCATGCAACTTCCTGTTTTCAGAGACCTACGACTCTCTGTGAAGGCAATGGGTCCCTGAACTTTGGAAGGGTCTACTTACAGAAGCCATGGGGCCCAGGCTTCCTGACAGAGACCAGAGAGCGCTGCATCCACCTGTATCCTCTGTCCCCTCGCCCGTCCTCGGCCTGGCCACCTTACTGCCTGACAGCAACTGTCCAGACTTCTCGGAGCAGCCAAAGTCCCACCAGCCCCTGTGCGTCCTGCCCGGCCCCCTGCAGCTCCCCCAGAATGGCCTGCTGATTCTGTTCTGCTCTCCCCAGGGTCGGCTTGCCCGAGAGAGCTGCCATCCTTCCCTCCGAGGCTCCAACTCTGCTGCCCCCGGCTCCTGCGTGTTCTGCTCCCTCTGTCCCGCCTCTCAGCTGCCTCTTTACTGGCCCATCCTCTGCTCGCTGCAGCTCTCAGGTGTCCCGTCTCCCTGGGCACCCCTGTGTGCAGACCATGGCAGGGCTCCACGTGACTGGCGTGAAGGCCCAGTCCCTGCCCGCGTGCCGCACCCCAAATGTCACCGCCTGAGACTTGTGCAAAATACAATGAAAATGAACTACGCAAGGAAAAGCAGATCTGTGCTTGGATTCACAGCAAGGTCTGATTGCTACAAAGCTTGCTAAACGCCTCCCCTGATGTCAGCAAGGGTCTCATGGCAGACCGGCAGCAATCCATTCCGCCTGGCGTCGACCCGGGCCAGCGTGTGTAGCGTCACCCACAGTGCCATGTGCATCCCACAGCGCTTGACACATGGGTTTCCCATCTCCAGAACATATCCATGCCCCTCACCAGACCGCGGGCCGCTCGGCCCGCATCATGGGCATGTGTCACCTGCACCGCTGACGTGCCGGGCACACCCGTCATATTGAATGCTTAGAGGAATGAACAACCCCTTTTAATCATTTGTTTTCCTGCTTTGAGTTTTAGTTCCCCATTACGCACACACTCGGACAATATGTGTCCTTTAAAAAGCCAGTTGAGACTTGTCAGTTGGTGACTCAGATATTCCCATATAAGAGGTGTTTAAAAAAATATTACATCAGAAGTCATGCATTCATGGAATGAAGCACTCCAGAAGTAGACCTGTGTGAGTTTTTGTTTCTGTTTTTGTTTCTGTTTTGTGTCAGGGTCTTACTCTATCGCTCAGGCTGGAGTGCAGTGGTATGATCATGGTTTACCACAGCCTCAACCTCCTGGGCTCAGACAATCCTTCTGCCTCAGCCTCCCGAGTAGTTGGGACTACCAGGCACATGCCACCACACCCGGTTAATTTTTTTTGCTTTTGTAGAAGCAAAGTCTCATTATGTTGCCCAGGCTGGTCTTGAACTCATGGGCTCAAGCAATCCTCCTGCCTTGGCCTCCCAAAGTGCTGGGATTACAGGCATGAGTCATCAGGCCCAGTCCTTTGTTAGTTACATAGGAAAATACAGAGTTTCAAAATCTCAAAAGGATTTTAGGCTCCAATTTGGAGGTTGTGTGCACACAGAAGATTCTAGACAGCAGAAAATGTTAAAGTGCCATAAGAATAAATATTGGCTTAGGATCTGCAGAAGGGAGTGATGCCTATGGATGACAAGGGCCAGGAAGACTAGAGAAGGCGGCATTCTGGGGAGACCTTGAAGCCTGTGAGGTTTGGACTGGAGGGAAGGGTCAGGTGAGCAGACTCCAGGCAGACACAGGGAGTGGGAGACCTAGCCAGGTAGGCCTGCTGCCCCAGACCCTCAAGACCCAGGTGCCAGGCAGGCGAGGCTTTCACCCTCCATCCTGGAGGTGGTGAGATGCCACTGCAGCTGTTAACAGAGGAGGACCAGCTCACCCTGATGGCGAGCTGGGGAGGGAGCTGAGGGCAAGGAGACCTGGCCATGGAACCAGAGCCCTGAGCCCAGCAAAGACAGCATTCCCATCTTCCCTGGTCTCCCACCACCTCCAGCACTGAGGCACTGTGGCCATCCATCTGCAGTCGGCCTTCAGACCAGCCTCTGGCCTTATGGGGTGCCAGGAGGGGTCAGGCAAGCGCTGTGGCCCTGGGAAAGCTAACCAACCTCCAGGGAGTCACCTGGGGTGGGAGCTTGGACTCATTACCAAGGACCCAGTAATCACCGGTTTTTCTTCTTCAAACACGAGGGAGAGCATTCACTGGTGCCGATTTGCAGGTTCATGAAGCTGATTAAAAACTGTATGTCACTGGGCTCGGTGGCTCAACCTGTAATCCCGCGCCTTTGGGAGGCTGAGTTGAGTGGACTGCCTGAGCCCGCGGGTTCG
>NW_007257477.1:1413752-1415235 GCF_000164805.1 Carlito syrichta | reverse complement strand
TGGATTGCCTGAGCCTGTGGGTTTGAGACCCACCCGGGCAACTTGGTGAGACCTCATCTCTACAATAAATCAAAAATTAGTTGGGCGTGGTAGCGCCCGCCTGTAGTTCTGGCTACTTGGAAGGCTGAGGCGGAAGGATCACAGGAGCCCAGCAGGTCGAGGTTGCGGTGGCTGGAGCATGCCACGGCACTCCAGTCTGGGTGACGGACTGAGACTCCAACTCAAAAAAACAAACAAACAAAACTGTACGTTTCTGCTTAAAATCTTTAAGTAATAATACGTAGTGTTATAACACTTTAAATTATTTGCATTTTTAGCCTTTTAAGAATATGTTGATTGTGCATTGTGAGGGTGTGTGCATGTGTGTGTGTGTGTGTGCACATGTGCACGCGCACACGCGTGAATGTGCTGGGTGTGGTATGGGTGAAAGCCACAGGAGAGGTGTCCTCAGCTGAGGTGGCCCTCCGCTTCACAGGCCCGGATGTGGTTTGGTTTTGTTTGCTCGAGGTAAGGTCTCATTCTGTGACTCAGGCTGGAGTGGCTCACTGCAGCCTCGACCTCCTGGGCTCAGGTGATACTCCCACCGTGTAGCTGGGATACCAGGTACACATCACCATGCCCAGCTAGTTTTTTATTTTTTCTTTTGTAAAGACAAAGTCTTGCTATGTTGCCCAGGCTGGTCTCGACCTCCTGGCCTCAAGTGATCCTCCTGCCTTAGCCTCCCAAATTGCTGGGATTACAGACGCAAGCCACCGGGCCCAGCCCCTGCTGTGTTTTCTTGTCTGGGCCCTGAGGGCTGCTCAGGGGACTCAGGGACTGACGCTGGGCCCAGGCCTGGGAGGAGGTGGGGGCCGGGGCAGCTTCAACAGGCGCAGGCCTACCTGGGTGAACAGGTCCAGGGCCTTGTGGAGGTTGGCATGCATGCCCGTGGGCGGCTCGTTGGTGATTTTGATGGCGTTTTCCAGGAGGCCTTGGGGGATGATGTGGGTTTCGGGACTGGGGGATGGCTCGGCACTCATGAACACGCGGTAGTCCTCATGGCTCCCCACGCTATAGCGCTCCACTTTCTTGTCCAGGTTGCTCAGCCACCGGGCCACCAGGTGGATGTTCTACAGCCGAGATCAGGCGTTTAGCAGTCCGCACACGCTTCCCTCACCCCAGGTCCGCAAGGACGGGCCACTCTGCTGTGTCCCCTGGCAGAGGCCTTATTCTTCCTACAAGCACCCACACTTACCCAATGCTGACACCACCCTACTATCTAACCCATTCATTCTAACTGGGTGCTGGGCATGCTGGGATATTTTTAGCTAAGCAGTTGAAGCCCCAGAATCAATTATTTATTTATTTATTTTGAATTAATTGAGCACAAAAGTCTCTATCGCCCAGACTGGAATGCAGTAGCTGCTCCTGGCCACCGCAGCCTCAACCTGCTGGGCTCCAGCGATCCTTCCACCTCAGCCTTCCAAGTAGCTGGAACTACAGG
>NW_007257477.1:1401638-1413572 GCF_000164805.1 Carlito syrichta | reverse complement strand
GGCAATCCACTCACCTCAGCCTCCCAAGGCGTGGGATTACAGGCTGAGCCACCGAGCCCAGCTTTTTTTTTTTTTTTTTTTAAAGAGACAAAGTCTCTCTCTGTTGCCCAGGCTGGAGTGCAGTGGCACAGTCGCAGCTCACTGCAGCCTTGAACTCCTGGGCTCATGCAGTTCTCTGGACTCAGCTTCCCAAGTAGTTGGCACTACAGGTGCATGCGGGCTAATTTTTCTGTTTATTGTAGAGATGGGGGTCTCACTCTGTTGCCCTTGCTGGTCTGGAACTCCTGACCTCAAGCAATCCTCCTGCCTTGGCCTCCCAGAATGCTGGGATTACAGGTATAAGCCATTGCGCCCAGCCCCAGAATTGACTTTTGTGCTCAATTAATTCAAAACCAGGCTTATGGTGTGTCTTTTTCCTCCTCCCCTGCGTAAGGTTGAGATTCTATGCCCCCCGCCCTCTTGAAGCAGAGGGCTTCCCATCGGGGCCAGGCTAGGTCCTGTGGATTGAGGTCAACACACACTGTGGGGCCCTTGGAAGCCAGAGAGGCTTGAAGGAACTTGAGGGACAAGCTGGTAGCTAGGAGGGGTCTTGGAGGGGTCCAGGCTGAGGAGGAGTAGTGGTATTAGAGTTTAGCCAAAACTTGGAGAGAGTGTCTCCTGGGAGCTCTGACCTTTGTTGTTTGCCCCAAGTGAGGAAAAGGAGGAGGAGAAGGAAGAATCCTTTTATCAACCCAGCATTTACTCTTTTAAATAAATAGGGGTACTCTAGTGTAAACCCCAGTGTCTTTCTCGCTACTGAAGAATCTATGCCTTCCCTTGGGCAGTCACGGCACCCCACGCCATCCACTGACCTGGGCAGAGCTGACACTCGGGGTGCTCCCTCCTTCAGTGGGCTGTAGGATTTCCACCCACATTTTTTGACGACAATTCCATATCCTGCTTCCTTTCAGGCCCCTCCCCATGGCCACCTCAGGGAGGGGACCCGCACCCCAGCAGCGCCAGCCCCCTCGTACCTGCAGAATGACCCAGTGTCCTTTCTCGGCAGCTACATCCAGAGCGTCCTCGGCCACTACCTCTTGTCCTTGCCCCAGGGACACATTATGGATTTTCCCATTGTCTATGGTAAATCCTAGTTTTTTCCCTAAATAAAAGAAAAACAGGAAAAGCAAGTGATGATTAAATGACACAGGTTCAGGCTCTGTGATGGCAGCCCGGAATTCGACATGCCTCCCCATTTTTTGCATGTTTGTTTTGTTTTGGTGTGGCAAAACACACATTATATAACATTTGCCATCGCAAAGATCATCTTAAAGTGTACGACTCAGTGACATTACCATTTATCTGACCCTGGAACATTTTCATCACCCCAGGAGTCCCCACATTCATTTGACAGCCACCCCATCACATCCCGTGCTCCCAGCCAGCCCCTGGCAGTCACACTCATTGACTGTTTCATCTCCAGGGATTTACCTATTCTGGATATTTCATATAAATGGAACCCTACAACATGGGGCCTTTGTGTCTGGTTTCTTTCACTTAGCACAGTGTTTTTGAGGTCCATCCAGGCCGGCATACGCCAGCACTTCACTCCTTTTCATGGAGGAGTCGTATTTCATTGTGTGGATCTACCAAACTGTGTTTATTCAGTCACCAGCTGATGGGCACCGGGGTTGCTACTTCCTTTTGGCTATTATGAATGAAACTTTGTGTAAAGTACGTGCTTGAATACCTGGTTTTCAATTCTTTGGGGTGTGTACCCAGGAGTGGAATTGCTGGGTCATGTGGTAACTTTTTGTGTAACTTCTTGAAAAGTTGCCAGGCTTTTCCATGGCAGCTGCACCATTTAACATCCATCCCAGCAACATACAAGGGTTCCAGTGTCTCCACATCCTCACCAATGCATGTTGACTTCCTGTTTTGGATGGCTGCCATCCTAATGGGTATGAAGTGGTGTCTTTCTGCGGTTTCGATCTGGGCTTCCCTGATGGCTGGCTTGACACATGCCCTGTTTTTGAGGCCATCACTGGCCCCGCTGACTTACCCAATGCCTCTACATCCTTCAAGGGGTCGACCCCCGGGGAAAGGATGAAGAAAATAGGCGTGGAGGGGCTGCTCTCCTCGTAGGACTTAGAAAATTCAACACTCCGGCCTTCTACGAACTTGCTGCCCATCTTCTCCTCTACAAAGTTCCTAAGGGCGATGGGTTTTGTGAGATCTGAAGGCAGTGGAAACTGATGCCCTGGGCCAGAGTGCGGGGGTGGGGGTGGAGGGAGGTGGGGAGAGGTGAGCTGTGGTCCAGGCAGAAGGGCCATTTTCTGGTGGACTTTCTTCAGCAGAGAAAGGCCTCTGGCAGGAAAGCAAAGTCTTCACAGGGCTTTCCTCTCTGCTAGGGGAGTAAGTGGGTAGGGGACGGGCTTGGCTCTATTTGCCACGGGCACTCTGTTTTGGGAGGGGCCCTGGAGTGAGCTCTTCCTTGGAGCAATTCAAGCAGGCAGAGGGAGGGGCAGTCCCACTGAACTGACCTGGCCTGTTTTGAAAGGCTCAGCCTGTAATTCCAGCACTTTGGGAGGCCGAGGTGAGTGGATTGCCTGAGCCCGTGGGTTCGAGACCCCCCTGGGCAACTTGACAAGACCTCAACTCTACAATAAATCAAAACTTAGCTGGGCATGGTAGCGCACGCCTGTAGTTCCTGCTACTTGGAAGTCTGAGGTGGAAGGATTGCCGGAGCCCAGCAGGTCGAGGCTGCGGTGGCTGGGAGTGTGCCACTGCACTCCAGTCTGGGCGACAGAGTGAGACTCCAACTCAAAAAAAAAAAAAAAAATGAAAGGCACACAAGGTCAACTCTGGTGGGGAACAGGTGGGCGGGGGTTAAAAGGAAGGAAGGAAATTCAAATTAAAGCAGTTTTGGTTCAGCCTGAGAGACCACAAAACATGGATTATCAGAAAAAAATCAAAGGAAAGAAAGTCACTTCAGATGACATATACACCTCCATGCACCAAGCCCCAAACTCCAGCTTGACCCCAATTGGGGTGGGGGGGTAAGCCTCAGATAAGCCTCATGTGGGAAAGTGTGAAATGTTGGGAGTGATCTTTGGATTTCAGGTGTCTGCCTTTCTCCTGTGATTATAGACGGCTGAGCTTACTGTATTCTGAATGAATCATGGAACTCACATTCGTGGGATTGTAATGTCCAGCCCGGTCTCTTCTAAAAGAAGACATGGCCGCATCCCCAGGGCAAGAACTGTCCTCCCTAGGCTGGTGGATACCCGAGGGCGCCAAGTGTTTCAGGCGACTTTCATGTGGGCCTGTTCACTTGCAGGCCAACCCAAGTGCTCCCATTCCTCCTTTCTGATTAGGGAGGAATTGGTGGGCTGGGGCCTTCCCACTCCCTCAGGACCCTCTGGGGACACCTTTATCTGTTACTCATTTCCCTGCTCTGGCCTTCGATGGCTTCTCTACAGTTTCCTGACCAGATGTGACTAAAGACAGGGACACGGGGAGGGTCCCTGATTCTATTCACTTCCGTCCTTAGGAACGGAGTCAGAGTCTCGATGCTGTGATCCTTGTCCAGGAAGGGACTCCTGGAATACACGAAGTCCTGCTCCAGGGCAGGGACGGAACTACGTCACCTTTGCTAATTACTTGGCCAGGCCAAACGGTCCTTCTCTGTGGATGAATTAATGATGCAGAATAATGTGTTTTTGGTTCTCCACAGTCTCCACCACCTCCACCTCTGTGTCCTTGGCAGAGGAGTGCTGGAACCTGCTCCCAGTGGCTGGCAGAAAACCACGGGCAGCTTGCAATCGGCTATGGTGGGAGTATTTATGCCACAGAAATTGGCAAGTGCTGTAAATTGGGCTTTTTTTTTGAGATCCCGTTTGCCAGCCCACACCCCCATCTTGGGTGAGTTACTTTCCCCCTCTCTGAATCTGACTGGGTCTGGCTGGGAATGTGGAATGAGGTTGGGAATGTGCCTCCCGGGCTTGTCAGTGCTTTGAATAGTGCCTGGCCCATAAGGCACCTTGGTCAGTGTTGGCTGTTAGTCACCGTCTATTGGAATTTTCTTGCTTTTAAGCTACACCCTCCCTATATAATTAAGGGGAGGAAATATGCTTTTCTCGACATCCCAGAAATGTTAACTATTTCAAAGCCAAGGAGCATGATCTGGGTTCCACTGGTGTTTGGGACGGCCCATGCCATCGCACAGTGCACTAACCCTTCTGCGGTTGGTGGCCGTTTCCTTATTTTAAGTTACCAATGTACTGTCGTATGACAGTACGTGCTAAGTTTTTTTTTCCAAAGTGCTCTGGAGGCCAGGTGTGGTGACTCAGGCCTGTAATCCCAGCCCTCTGGGAGGCCAAGGCAGGAGGATTGCTTGAGCCCAGGAGTTCAAGACCAGTCTGGGCAATATAGCGAGACCTTGTCTTTGCAAAATAAGAAAAATTAGCCGGGTGTGGTGGCACGTGTCTGTAGTCCCAGCTACTTGGGAGGCTGAAGTAGGAGGACTGCCTGAGCCTAGGAGGTCGAGGCTGTGGTGAGTGGTGATGGCGCTACTGCACTCCAGGGTGGGTGACAGAATGAGGCCCTGATTCCAAAAAAAAAAAAAAAAAACAGGTGCTCTGGAGACAGAGACTAATCTCATCTTTTAGATGAGGAATGTGACCCAAACACACTAAATGCCCCCAGGCAGGAGGGTGTTCCTTCTGCGATGGTCAGGCGGCCTTTCCCAAACTTTGTCCCCCTTTCTTCCAGCTCTGCATTCAGGGTGCTGCCCTGCCTCCTCCCTGGACCGGCCTGCTTTCCTGTATCACGGCGATGTCTAGTTTCATTTTGCCATCCCTTTCCTGTTCTATCCCAGGAAAACCAAGCAAAACAGAAATGCCTGTGACGACCCCACGAGTGTGAGTCAGGGCTCTGCTTTGTCAGAGGGGGATTCTATTAGGGACACGGGCTTCTTTTGGGAAATCTGGCTGCTTTCAGGCTACTAGGAAAAATGAAAAGGAAAAAAGCCAGACAACCCACAGAGGCTCCGAGAACGGACCCTGGGCTCGTTTTCATGTTAAACCTCACCTCCTTCCTGCAGCAGCCCTGTCCCCTTCCAACACGGAAGGGTTCCAGGCCTGGAGAAATTGTTGGTGAAATTAGAGCAGTTCTCTTCTAAACTAGCCAAATTCACACCCATGAAAGATTGCCTTTACATTCTGCCAGGGAAGGGCCAGAAGTCTTTGAATGCCGAGGGTCTTACCCTTGTTTTCTCCCCAAAACATCCTTTATAAAAGGACCCCGTTTGTATGGCCATGGTGAACGTGAATGTCCACACTTAAATTTTACTTTCAACTGAGGAGGCTCATGTGGGAGTCTTGTTCTCCTATCAGATATCACGGGGCGCCCCTCCTCATTCAGGGGATGAGGGGGTCATGCTAACCACACTCCAGGTCACTGAGAGTTAACGAGAACCTGGGACTGGAGTCAACAGATGAGGATGGAATCTTGTCTCTGTCCCAGAAGAACTATGTGGGCAAGTGGTGTACTTCTCTGAACCTCGTTTCCTCCCTCTGTAAAATGGGGATACGAAACCAGTCAGAGGAGTCACTCAAGTGCATAAGAGTGTTTAGCACGGTGGCTGGCGGCTTCCTCTGGGGGCAGGGACACCGGGGACACTCACTTGACGGCGTAGGTCATGCGGTCTGGCCTCATGCACCTCACCATACAAAGTTTCTGCAGCGCCGTCTTGTTTTTCCACTCCTTGGGGAAGATTTCCTTTTCTGGGGCTTCCGACTCCACGAGTTTTTTCCACCGCTTGGCAGATCCTTCGATGTCATTATCCAGGTTTTTGAACTCGTCCATCTCCGAGAGGGCCTGGGGGCAGACGTGGCAGTCTGTCGGGCCTTGTCCACTAGCTGGAGGTCTGGCAGGCTGGTAGGCACCGTCCCCTAGTGGTTCCTCCAATGAGGAGAGGCCACTGCCTTAGGAGGAAATCGGGGCTCTGGGACCAAAATGCCTGAGAGACCTTTCCCTAAAATGCTGAACCACTCGCTCATGCCAGGATCAGTGCAGCCCTAGACTGGGTGGGGTCTCCTGGGAGGAGTCTAATATAGGGACTGGAGCTCACCTCCTAGCTGCCAGGCATGGGGAGGGATGAGGGGCAGCATCTTGAGAGGTCCCTGGAAATGGGGCCATTCTGTCTCAAGGAACCACCTTCTTCAGGTCCTTTCGAATGGAGATGTTGAAACTTGACCGTGTGTGTCTGGGAGTTTGGGGACTCACTTCTACACATTGTACTTTTCTGGCACAGGGAAGAAGCGAGAGCTTGGAGAAGCTGGGTTGGTGGGAGGAAGGGAGGACACGTCCTGGGGGCATTCTGGCTCCCAGAGGATGTCGCTCTCTGCTTGCTGTGAGCAGGCCTGGGAGACCTAACTCGTATGGGAAAGCGGAGCCTTTGTGGACTGGCAGCCAGCCCCTCTCGATCTCCATCTGTATCTCACGTCACCGAATGTTACGGCCCATGGTGCCTTGTGATCTGGCCTTGTAAACATCCTCAGCATTAGCGGGAAAGGCTCTGTGGCCAGAAGAAAGAACACAGTGTTCAAAGTCTAAAGACCAACCTTGATCCCGCCCCAGCCTTGATGCTGCAGGAAGTCCACTGGAGAGATGACCCCAGCCTTGAAAGGGAACCGCAGGAGGAAGTCCAACTCCACTGGGTTCAGCTCCTTCTTCATGGATAAGACCTAAGGGAACACAGAGGCGTGCCCACTCTCTGCGGAGCTGGCCGTGGGTCAGCAGCCCAGAAGAGGGGTTCCCACTCCCGGCCCTGCAGGGGAGGAGGGGGTTGGGGCAAAACTTTCCTGCTCCTTGGGGTTGGGACAAAGCTTTGCCTTCACCTTGTCTTGGTTTCAAAATGGTGGCGAAATGCACATGACATGAAACTTTCCATTTTAACTGTATTCAAGTGTGTAATTCAGTGGCATTTGGTGCATTCACAATGTTGTGCAACTGCCATCGCTATCTAGTTCCAGAACTTTTTTATTACCCCAAAAGGAAATCCCCTAACCATTAAGCAGTCACTCCTTATCCCCCCCCAGTCAACTGCTTATCCGCTTTCTCTCTCTTTGGATTTGCCTGTTCTGGACATTTCATATAAATGGAACCATACAATCTGCGCCTTTTGCATGCGGCTTCTTTCGCTTAGCATGATGCTTCCATGTCCTTGCATGGATCAGAAATGTATTTCTTTCTGAGACCAAATAATATTCCATGATTGGGTATACTGCACTGGGTTTCTCTGTTTACCTGCCAATGGACAGCTGGTTGTTTTGGCTACTGTGAATCATCCAGCTTTTGGCTGTGTGAATAATGCTGCTGTGAATGTTGGGGTACAGAAATCTGCTTGGACACCTGTCCAGGTCTTGTGGGTGTACGCCCAGGAGTGGAAGGCTGAGTCATAGTCTATGCCTTTTGTCACTTGCACATACCAAATCTCTAAGACCCCGGTAGGGTCTATTGGCTATTCACAGTAGCCAAAACAACCAGCTGTCCATTGGCAAGCAAACAGAGAAACCCCATGTAGCATATCCAATCATGGAATATTATTCAGCCTCAAAAAAGGATAAATTTCTGATCCATGCCAGGGAATGGAGATATCATGCTAAGCGAAAGAAACCCGATAGAAAAGGCACATATTGTAAGGTTCCATTTAGATGAAATATAAAGTGGCTGGGTTGCACAGCTGGCCGGGCGCCCCCTGTCTCTGACTACAGGGGACTGTGGGCAGGCGGTGACGATCACTACTGTCTCATCAGTCAAGTGCCCCAGGGGCCCCTTTTTCAGACTCTAGAGAGAGTTTTTTTTTCAGAGTTAGGCTCTTTCTTTTGGTCAAACAGTTTTGGGGCCCAAAGAGAATGCTTTCCAGCTTGGAAATTTAGGGTGAGCACTGAGAAACTCATATCCTGATGACCTCTCAGGAGAGAGAAAAGCTCATAGTGGACCTATGATTTGGAGATTCAGATATAAAAGAGACCTCCTTAACTTGGACCCCATCCATTCAAAGTTTGAGTCTGGATTGAAAACTAGGTTTACACTGATACCCAACCAACCTACCTATAAAATTAGTGTTTCTAACCGTACTACTAACAGTGCAAACAAAACCACAAGGGGGCTGTGCTATGGTCTGAGCATGTTCCCCAAAAAGCATGTGTTTGAAACAATCACCAGTGCAATGGTGTTGGGAGGTGAGGCTTAATGAGATGATTGGGTCGTGAGGGTGGAGCAAGTGAATTAATGCTGTGATGGCCAGAGCGGGTTTGTTATACAAGGGGGTGTTAGGGCCCATTTTGTTCTCTCTCTTGCCCTCTGTCCTTCTGCTCCAGGTTGACACAACAAGAAGGCCCTTACCAGAAGCCAGCACCTTGATGCTAGACTTCCCAGGCCCCAGAACCATGAGAAATAGATTCCTATTTTTTATAGATTATCCAGCCATAGGTATTCTGTTTTAGCAGCACAGAATGGACCAAGACGGGCAATTTAATCATTTTAAGGGAACACAGACTTTTAAATATTCAGCAGGACTGTAGAAACAGGAAAAATATTTGTTTATCCCCGCATTTATTTATTTATTTTTTTGAGTCAGAGTCTCACACTGTTGCCCAGGCCGGAGTGCAGTGGCACGCTGCTCACGACCTCTCAGCCTCGACCCGCTGGGCTCAGGTGATCCTTCCGCCTCAGCCTTCTAAGTCTCCGGAACTACAGGCACACACCACCATGCCTGGCTAATTTTTAAATTTATTGTAGAGATGAGGTCTCACCAAGTTTCCCAAGCTGGTGTCGAACCTGTGGACTCATGCAATCCTTTCACCTCGGCCTCCCAAAGTGCTGGAATTGCAGACTTGGGCCACCACACCTAGTCACATTTATTTCTTAAGAAATATCACTCAGCATCCACCGTGGACTAAGCACAAATGCAGGACTATTTGCTCAGCATGATTTAAATGCTGTAAAATGACATTTCCGTGTACAATTCTCTTTAGCTGAATTCCCCCTTCAGAAGCCCCATTGGGATACCGGGCCTGCTTCCCTAATATGGACTAAGAGAGTCTAGGCAAGCCCCACAATGGCATTTCAGACCTTATACTCACCAGGGGAGTCTTGTTGAAATGCAGGTTTGGGCCAGGCTTGGTGGCTCAGCCTGTCATCCCAGCACTTTGGGAGGCCGAGGCGAGTGGATTGCCTAAGCCCATGGGTTCGAGATCCGCCCGGGCAACTTGGCAAGGCCTCGGCTCTACAATAAATCAAAAATCAGCTGGGCATGGTAGCGCGCGCCTGTCGTTCTGGTTATTTTGGAAGGCTGAGCCCAGCAGGTCGAGGCTGTGGTGGGCTGGCAGCGTGCCACTGCCCTCCAGTCTGGGTGATGGAGTGAGACTCCAACTCACAAAAAAGCAAAGAAATGTAGGTTTGGATTCATCAGATCTGGGAGGGACCGGGGAACCTGCATTCCCACAAGCCTCCAGGGGACGCTGATGCTGCGGGTCTCCAGACCACACTGAGTAGCGAGGCTAGACATTACCTGAAACGCAACTTGAGCCAGGAAAATGAGTTTGTCTCGCTCGAAGAGTCCCCGGGCCGTGTACATGTAGACAGAATAGGTGATCTCGTCTGTCAGGTTGATCACGCGTTGTTTCACCTCGTCGGCAGGTGCAGTCCTCTGGATGGCCTTCTCGAACACCACGTTGAAGGCCTGGGGAAGCAGCCACCAAGAGCCATGGAGGCCAGTAGAGCTGGGTGGGCCTCACCACTGCTCCCTGCTGCCTCGAGTGGCCTCGCTTTGCTGTGTCTATGTGTGTGTGTTTGTGTGTTTATCTGAGTCCGAGTCTCAGTCTGTCAACCTGGCTGTCTATCATGCCACTGGAGTGCCATGGCACGATCACAGCTCACCACAGCTTTGATCCTTCCGCCTCAGCCTCCCGAGTAGTTGAGACTATCGGCGCACACCACCAAGCCTGGCTGATTTTTTGTAGAGATGAGGTCTCACTAATGTTGTCCAGGCTGGTCTCCAACTCCTGGGCTCAAGCAATTCACCTACCTTGGCCTCCCAGAGTTCTGGGATTATGGCATGGGCCACAGCGCCTGGCCACCTCTGGTTTGTTTTGATGTGGTGGGGAGGTCCCTGGAGGTTCCAGGGGAAGGGTGGGGTGGAGGGACCAGCTCAGTCCCTGCCCCGAGAAAACTTGTATTGGCCTGATCCAGGGGTGCCAGCTCTCCATCTCCATCCCCATCGGCGGCCTGACCTGGTCTGCCCTCAGAGGGTGGCCTGGCACTGCCCAATGGCTCCAAGGACATCCAGCTGCAGCCATACCTTGAGAGAGAATTGGTAGATGGGATTGATCTTGTTGAGGTCATTCAGTATGAAGTAGAGCAGGGACGCCCTCTCCGCGGCTGGGCGGTAGTTCTCTCTTGCCTCGTTGATTTTAACTTCTGTGATTTTTGCCTCTACCACCTCAAAACAAATAAGAGGGGCATGAATGAAACCAGCAAGTGGACAATGCTGTGAGCAGGTGGGCTCACCCCTGGCCAAAGCCCTTCGCTCCCTTGGAAACACCCCCGGGGGCTCTTTGCAGCAGCAGGGAGCTGGGCGGGAGCCCTGACCCCTTCTCCCTGCCCTGGGCCCCACAGGCACCCATGTGAGAAGCTCCTTCTCTCCCTGCTCCATGGAGGAGGGGCCGCCCAGCACACCCCTGTCCCAGCCTCACTGCTCAGGCCCGGCCCGCAAGGGCGCCGTCTGGGAGGACAGCCTCTTACCTTCTCCTCGATCTCACTGGCTGTGTGTTTGGTGGTCTCCAGGTTCTCTACCAAGGCAGTGTCTCCCAGAAAGTTCCCCGACGCGGCCGACAGACGGGCCAGGAGAGAATCTTCCAGCTCTTTCAGAACAATCTTAAATTCATTTTGAGACTTGGTGAGGTTTGCCTGCAGGGGGAAGCACGGTCTGGTCACTGCATGGCTTGGCTCTGTCCTGGGGCACTCTGGGCCCCGCTAAAGCAGCTGTGTAGCTTTGCCAAGACCCGGAATTCAAATGAGTGGGGAGGACATTGTCAGGCCTGAAAGGAAGCCACAGAAGTGGGAGCCCCACGCCGTAGAGGGGCCCTGTTCCGGCCCGAGGCTTCCTGTCGTGGAGGCTGAGCGGGACGAGTGGCGAGACAGGAGGGCCAGGGCCTCCTGAGCCCATGTGTGTGGCCAAGACACCCCAGGAAAGGCCAGCACACGGGCTGGCAGACAGGTCATTCTTGAGGGCAACACTTCGGAGCCTAGAGCCCTCTGAGGACTGTTGCGACTCCTGTTCATCTTCTTTTTTTTTTTTTTTTTGTTGGAACCTATTTCTTTGACATCCAGCTTGGAAAATAAGTCTCTACTCTACTCACTGTAGCCTCTACCATTCGGCCTTGGACAATTGTTCCAATCCCGTGTTCCAAGTGTTAGGAATTACAAAGTGTGTCCTTTGCCTTCTGGTCATGATTGTGAGATAATAAAAAAATATCACTTCTATGGTTAGGGAATTACTGTCAAAAATGCACAGCCTGGTTTTATCATGAGGAAACATTTTTTAAAAACCAATTGAGAGACATTCTATAAAATAACTGGTCTATTAGAAATGATAAGGACATAAAAAGGTTCATATTAAAGGAGATTAAAGAGATATGACAACTAAATGCAGCAATGCTCTTAAATTATATCCTGTTCCAGTGAAAAAAATGACATCACTGGAACATTTGGAGAAACTGGAATAGGGTTTTCAGATTAGACAACACAGTCATGTCAATGTTGATTTCTTGATTTTGTTACTTGCATTATGAAAATACCCTTGTTTCTTACTCTTCCATGTCCCACTGGCAGACAGAGGAGAAAAGCAACCATTTTGAAACATGCAAGAGCTTGCTGTTCATAACA
>NW_007257477.1:1387705-1401618 GCF_000164805.1 Carlito syrichta | reverse complement strand
AACTTGGTGAGACCTCATCTCTACAATAAATAAAAAAATTAGCCGGGCATGGTAGTGCATGCCTGTAGTTCCAGCTACTTGGAAGGCTGAGGCGGAAGGATCGCCGGAGCCCAGCAGGTCGAGGCTGTGGTGGCCGGGAGCGGCCACTGCACTCCAGTCTGGGCGACAGAGTGAGACTCCAACTCAAAAAAAAAAGAAGCAGGGTCTCGCTATGTTGCCTAGGTTGGTCTCAAACTCTTGGGCTCAAGCAATCCTCCTCCCTCGGCCTCCCAAAGTGCTGGGATTACAGGCATGAGCCTCCACGCCTGGCCCCCAACTTCCTTATTTGAGTGAAGAGATTGTTTGATTTTTTTTCTTCTTTTTTTGAGTTGGAGTCTCACTCCATCACCCAGGCTAGAGTGCAGTGGCTGCTCACGGCCACCCTAGCCTCGACCTGCTGGGCTCTGGAGATCCTTCCGCCTCAGCCTTCCAAGTAGCCGGAACGACAGGCGCGTGCTACCGCGCCCAGCTAATTTTTTATTTTATTTTATTTACTGTAGAGACAAGGTCTCGCCAAGTCACCCAGGCTGATCTTGAATCCACGGGCTCAGGCAGTCCACTCGGCTCTGCCTTCCAAAATGCTGGCATGACAGGCTGGGCCACCGAGCCCAGCCGCGGTCGTTTGCTTTAGAATTAACTTTGGGAGCTGGATGAGGAGACGGCTGGGGAAAAAGAATGACCCATTCTGTGGCATGAGAAGATACAACTCAGTGGGACAAGCCAAGGGACTCCCAGAAGCAGTGAGACACACTGGGCTGGTGACCTGGGTCCTCCCCCCCACCCCGTGATCCAGCTCCCTCTGTACTTCAGCCCCCTACCTCCCATGTGACCTGACATCGGAGCCCATTACCTTCAGCTGTTCTAGATCTGGGCGCTCTTTGGCCACCACAGCGGCCAAGAGCTGGTCCTCGAGTCCGTCCCTGGTGACCAGGAAGTTGATCAGGGTGCACTGAGCCTGCATCTCCGGCTTGTAGTGTGGGTTGAAGTACTTGGTGTGCAGGATCAGGCGGAACTTGGGGTGATACTCCACCTCCTTGTCGCCGATCTTGATGTACCTGGCGGTCAGGGGAGGAAGGGGTTAGGGGGGCTCCCAGTGGCCGAGGGACAGTAACACAAGCACAGACCACCTTTCACCCCAGCCTGGGGGCCAACTCCAGGCCCGGCTGCCGCCTTCAACCTTCCTTCTGGTCACTGGAAGAGCACCATCATGTTCCTTGTCTCTTTCTCCTCTCTGGCCCTTCTAGAAGACACATCTGTCCTTCCCTGTGGGTGATTGGGTCTTACCTTCACAGCAGTGCTGACCCACCTCTGGCTGCACCTTGTGCCCGCCTGGGAGCCTTGACAGAAACATTCGTTGGGCCTCACCCAGACCCTGTTCACAATACCAGTCCTTTCTGGAAGTGCCCCAGCCTGAAACCACAGGTCTGCTAATCCACTGTGGGGTCGTTTCTCTCTGGTTCCTGGCTCTGCTCACTCCTCTTTCTGTTCGAGCTCACTTTTGGGGCACCCTGTCTTCACCCCTTGGGTCTCAGCACTCAGGTCAGGCCCTTCTCAGAGTCTAGGACATCAGTCATTTGGGTTGGCCACTTCTGTTTTGGGTTTCTGCATTTAAAGGGGGCTCCTCCCAGGAGTTTGAGGCCAGCCTGGGCAGCCTGTGGGATTTCATCTCTAAAAAAAAAAAAAAAAAATTAGGCAGGTGTGGTGGTGCACGTCTGTAGTCCCAGCTCCTCGGAAGGCTGAAGAGGAAGGACGGCCTGAGCCCAGGAGGTTGAGGCTGTTGTGAGCCATGATCATGCCACTGCACTCCAGCCTGGACAACACTCAAAAAGGGAGTGGGTGGGGGCCTCCTGTCAGCTCTGGCATCTATGTTTTAAAAGTTGATTTGCATTTTTTTTTTTGAGTTGGAGTCTCACTCTGTCGCCCAGACTGAAGTGCAGTGACATGCTCCCGGCCACCGCAGCTTCCACCTGCTGGGCTCCGGCGATCCTTCCGCCTCAGCCTTCCAAGTAGCTGGAACTACAGGCACGCGCTACCACGCCCGGCTAATTTTTGATTTATTGTAGAGATGAGGTCTCGCCAAGTTGCCCATGCCGGTCTCGAACCCCCGGGCTCAGGCAATCCACTCACCTCAGCCTCCCAAAGACGCGGGATTACAGGCTGAGCCACCGAGCCCGGCCTGCATTTTTTTTTTAGACAGGGTTTCACTCTATTGCCCAGGCTGGAGTGCAGTGGCATGATCACTGCAGCCTCCAGACCTCCAGCCTCTATTTTTTGTAGAGAAGAGGTCTTGCTTTGCTGCTCAGGCTGGTCTCAAACTCCTGGTCTCGAGCAGTCCTCCTGCCTTGGCCTCCCAAAGTGCTGGGATTCTAGGTATGAGCCACCACGCCCAGCCAATTTAATTTTTAAAAAATCTTATAAAAGTAATACAAGCTCAATGCATCAGCTGATGATTGGATTGGACAAAATGTGGCACAGCCATACAATTGAATATTATTTTGCCATAAAAGGAATGAAGTATTGACATATGCTACCACATGCATGAACCTCAAAAATATGCTAAGAAGAGCCAGACACCAAAAAGACACATCTTGCACAATTCTATTTATGTAGATCGTCCAGAATAGTCAACTCCATGGAGACAGAAAGCAGATTAGTGGTTGCTTAGTGCTCTGGAGGGCGGGGGAGTGACGGGGGATTGCTTAATGGATATGGAGTTTACTTTTGGGGTGGTGAATTGTTGTGGGACTAGACAGAGCTGGGGTTTGCACAACAGTGTGAGAGTGCTAACTACCACAGGACTGTACGCTTTCGTATGGTTAATGTTATGTTATGTGGATTTCACCTGAATTTTAGAAAGATAATGCAGTCAGGATTTGCAGAATGCATAAGAAGAGAAAGAAGAAAAACGTTACCATTAAGGATCACGACCTGCAGGTAATCACTCAAATGTTGGTGTGGCCGGGTGCGGTGGCTCACACCTATAATCTCAGCACTTTGGGAGGCCAAGGCGAGAGGACGGGTTGCACCTAGGAGTTCAAGACCCGCCTGTGCAACAAAGTGAGACCTTATCTCTGAAAAAAAGCCAAGAATTAGCTGGGCAAGGCAGCACATGCCTGTAGTCCCAGCGACCTGGGAGGCTGAGGCAGAAGGATCACCTGAACCCAGGAGGTGGAGGCTGTGGCGAGCCATGATCGTGCCACTGCACTCCAGCCTGGGCGGCAGAGTGAGACCCCAACTCGTAAAACAACAACAACAAAAAGTGGGTGTGGTTATTCCTACCGGGGACGTGGCCCCACTCTGCGGTCTCTCCTTCGGGAGCTGGGGTTCCTGCCCACAGTCAGCCTTTGTCAAAGCCGCTGCTGCTTACCAGGGAAGCAGAGGCGACTCTGCATTTTTCCCACAAGCACATGTCAAGGCCTCGCCACCGGGGAGGTTTGCCTGGACCAAGCCATGGAGGTGGGAACTACACTTACCTTCCCTTTTTAATCGTGTTCCTGCCCAGTAAAGGATCCAGCACAGGGTCTACAGTTTCGCCGATGTTCTCAATGAGCAAGGTGTCCCCTTCCGAAATGGCCTGTTCGATGATGTCCAGGTAGCTGAGGGCACAGCACAGAAGAGCAGTTGCATGCCCTGAGGGACAGCCCTCACCCTCTGGGCAGGGTGGCACCAAGAGATAGGTGCCCCAGGAGCCCACACCCCGCTGCTCCCAAAGCTTGTTCTTTCCTGAGAGGAGGTGAAGGGCTTCTTTGTTCTTTTTTTTTCCGAGTTAGGGTCTCTCTCGGTCACCCAGGCTGGAGTGCAGTGGCACTATCATGGCTCGCTGCAGCTCCAGTCTCCTGAGCTCAGGTGATCCTTCCACCTCAGCCTCCCTAGTAGCTGGGATTACAGGCATGCACCACCACGCCTGACAATTTTTTTTTTTTTTCCGAGAGTCAGAGTCTCACTCTGTCACCCAGGGGAGTGCAGTCGCATGCTCATGGCCACCGCAGCCTCGACCTGCTGGGCTCCGGCGATCCTTCCGCCTCAGTCTTCCAAGTAGCTGGAACTACAGGCACGTGCCATCACGCCTGGCTCATTTTTTGATTTGTCGTAGAGACAAGGTCCCACCAAGTTGTCCAGGCTGGTCTCCAACCCCTGGGCTCAGGCAATCCTCTCGCCTCAGCCTCCCAAAGTGCTGGGGTGACAGGCTTGTGCCGCTGCGCCCGGCCTAGGGCCGAATATTTAAACCTGTAGGCTAGTACTTGGATGTGAAGACCCATCCCTCCCTTTAATAAATCTGAATTGCCAGAGGTGTGTCTCTGTGCACAGGGGACCCAGCCAACCCGCGCCGCCTCCAGAGCCCCCACACTTCTGCCACCCTCACGCACTTCTTCTGTCCCAGGCGGATGGCTTTCAGTTCGCTCCCGTATTTGTTTTTGATCCACTTGATTCCCTGAAGCTGAGCGTCCACAATCAGGGGCCAGCGCTCCGTGCTGCACAGGATGGTGGCATTCTCCGTGGACATGCGGTCGCTGGGGAGCCCCTGGTTGTTCCACGTGGCCACGTCCGCATCATCCGTCAGCAGGCTCAAGGGATCCAGGCCTTTCGTGATCGGGATGGGGACCTGCCGAGGGAAGGCACTTGTTCTTAGAAGAAGGGGTGATGGTGACTCAGTGGAAAATAGCTCTCCAGATCAAGCGGTGGTTCTGGGGTTAGATGTCGGGCCAACCCGGTGATAGAGGAGAAGACAGCTTGTTGCATCACTCTGGACGGAGCAGCTTTGTAACTCGGCGAGAAATGATGTCAACTTCAGCAGCACCGGGCCACACGCTAAGGCGGGAACAGGCCGGAGCCTCAGCACGGAGGACAAGGTGCCACGTGGCCGGGTCTGTCCTGCTGGGATCTCCCCAGATTTCCTGAGTGATGAGGAGACTGTACTTACTATACTTCTTACCTTTAAGTTATCTACGTAAGGGATCCAGAACTTCTCCATTAGTTCATTCCGGTATTTCTTGGTGAAGTAGCCCACATAGGAGACAAAGGCAGAGATGAGCAGGACGTCCCCACACAGCGTGACCCCTTGGCTTCTGAAGTTCCCCACTGATTCCGCCCAGCGAACGTTCTCTGATGCCAGTCCTCCCACCAGCCTGGAGAAAATGAGATGCGTTTGCGTAAGTGAGAGGCCTGAACCGGACACAGAAGCTTCTGTGACTCTTCAGAGTTTCAACCCTGTCCGTGGCTCAACGATGAAAATGCTTTTAGGGAGTTTGGGGGGAATAACAGTTTAGAGGAAACACCAATAATGCTTTTCAGCAGTGCCTGGGAATGCTGCGTTTCTTCTCTCCAAGTCATCTAGGTTGATACCCATCTACACAGACATTATTTGATCATTTCTCTCCCATGTGGAAGATGCGGCCGGATATCACTGGCACATGCTTGACCAACAGATGGTGGAGCCTGGGTGGGGACCATGGACAGTGTGGCATCCCGAGGGTACCTGGTCCTGCAAGGAGTGGGGACTTCAGGATTCTCAGGCCGCCAGCTTGGGGACCAGTCTCTGACCCTAAATGCTACACCCAAGGTCTGAAAGCTCTGACATGTTGAGGCCCACTGAGGTCTGTGTGTGGCACCATCTGACCAGCCCTTACTTCCCAGTGACTTAGAGTGCACTCTGATTTTATTTTTTTTGAGTTGGAATCTCACTCTGTCACCCAGATTGGAGTGCAGTGGCCGCTCCCGGCCACCACAGCCTCGACCTGCTGGGCTCTGGCGATCCTTCTGCCTCAGCCTTCCAAGTAGCTGGAACTACAGGCGTGCACTATCACGCCCGGCTAATTTGTTGATTTATTGTAGAGATGAGGTCTCGCCAAGTTGCCCAGGCGGGTCTCGAATCCGCGGGCTCAGGCAATCCACTCACCTCAGCCTCCCAAAGCGCAGGATTGCAGGCTGAGCCACCGAGCCCGGCTGCACTGATTTTATTGGCAGGTGAGGTCAAATCCCTCAGACCCGCGGCACCAGCCTGGGAGCCGGTCTCATGCAGCCTGGGCCTCTCCCGGGCTCTCCTGTCATACTGACAACTGGCCAAACAATGGCTACAGCTCGCTGCGGGGAGAAAACCTCCCAACGCTCTGCTGAGGTGTTCAGTGCTCTCTTGTGAGACAGGAGAGGGAAGTTCTGAGGCTGTGCTGTGCAGCATGGCGTCCACGAGCCCCGTGGCTCCTGACCCCACAAACATGGCCAGTCTGTACTAAGATGTGCTCTGGGTATAAGATACCCAGGGACAGGGGGCTCAGGATGAAAATGAGCACGTGGATAATCTCATGATAATTTTCATATTAATTACATGTTGAAATGATAATATTTTGGATATCTGGGGTTAAATAAAATGTATAGATCAGGTTCAATGACTCAGGCTTGTAATCCAGCACTTTGGGAGGCCTAGGTGGGAGGATCACTTGAGGCCAGGTGTTCGAGAACAGCCTGGGCAACATAGCGAGCCCTCCATCTCCATCTTTACAAAAAAAAAAAAAAAAAAAAAAAAAAGGGTGAGGGTGGGGCACGAGGATGATCACTTGAGTCCAGGAGTTCAAGGCTGCAGTGAGCTATGATCAGGTCAGCCTGGGTGACATAGCAAGACCCTGACTCTTAAAAAAAAAAAAAAAAAAAAAAAAAAAAAAATATATATATATATATATATATATATATATATATATAAATACACACACACACACACACACACACACACGTATCTCCCAGACAGATCTGGGGTTATTCAGAATCTCTCACTGCAATAGGTCGTGCTTTATGGGAGGTCACTGAATGCACAGAAGGCCACGGTTTATCCCAATGACTCTGAACTCAAGAAGTGAAGGCTGCAACATGGCTGCTTCCGCCTGGGTTCCTGCCACTTCCTTCGAAGGCCATCTTGTGAGCTTGTCCCTTTCAGGGGGTCTAAGAGACAGGAGGGGTGAACCGCTACCTGTTAGCCAGCGAGATCACCCTGTTCGTGGCATCGGCCTCTTCCTGGCACTTGATTTTCTCAGCTGTTGCTTTTTCAAACGCTGATGTGAGGTTGCTCAGATTGGCATTGAGTTCCTGCAAAACCACATCGGACAGGAAGGCCCTGAATAGCTTTGCGAGGTGCTCCCGGCGGGGGCCAGATCCTAGGAGGGTTGAGCATGAAGCAGGCTCCCCACGCAGGCTGAGAGTGCTCCAGTCACGGAGGCCCAGGACGCTGAGAGCCCCGCCCCCCCGCATGATCTGATCTGGCCCCTACCTCTGCCTGCAGCCTCTCGGGTTGCTGAATAATTCACGGTGGCGGGGCGTGCCAATCCATTTTACACAGAGGTATTGACCGGCAGCGTGAGCGAGGGGCTTGGGCGTTTTTGCAGGGACGGGAGTGAGGCAGCACTTACGGCAATCTTGTTTTTGATCCGGGACAGCTTCTCTTGTGCCTCTGCCAGCTCTGCATTAGCTTCCTCCAGGGCATGCCTCTTGGGGGCCACATCGCAGTAGACCTCGTAGAAGCGGACGATGTTGATGCACCAGGAGCACAGGCCTGCGGCCGCGGTGGACTTGGAGCGGATGAACTCGGGGTCAAACGTTGGATTGCCTTGGTAGGGCCTGGCGAGGGGACACCAGATGAACAGAGTCGTCTCCCTGTCCTGCGCTGGGGAGAGGGGCCCAGGGAGGCGGCGTGTCTTACCTGAGGTGGCACAGCTCTGGAGGGGCAGCACTGGGATTCACACAGAGCCAGGCTGGCCCCGGAAGCTGCCCCCAGCCATGTCACTGTGCTGCTCCCACTGCTGCCCCAGGGTGCTGTGGCCCAGTTTTCCGAGACGGGCATGGGCAGACCACAGATATAAGGTTAGAGGGATGAGACTTATAGGGGGATGACATCACAGGAGTTACACTTTGGGGGGACGTTATGGGGGCCAGGAAAAATGCCTGTAGGTGCAGTTTAAACCCTCTGGAAGCCAGTATTTTATTCTATTCTATTTTATTTTTTTGAACTGGAGTCTCACTCCATCACCCAGGCTGGAGTGCAGTGGCACACTCACGGCCACCACAGCCTCGATCTGCTGGGTTTAGGTGATCTTTCTGCCTCAGCCTTTCAAGTAGCTGGAACCACAGGCATGTGCCACCATACTCAGCTAATTTTTTGATTTATTGTAGAGATGAGGTCTCGCCAAGTTGCCTGGGCTGGTCTCAAACCCATGAGCTCAGGCAATCCTCTCAGCTCGGCCTCCTAAAGAGCTGGGATTATAGGTGCGAGCCACCGTGCCCAGTGGAAACCAGTATTTTAAAGACTGATGACAACTCTGCCAGCCCTATGGGGGCGGTCCTTCCAGATGTTAGACCTCTGCAGTCAGGCCAGTGAAAAAAAGCAAAGAGGTGTGACAGAGCCTCAAGCAAGCTAACACTCACTGTGTGTGCTCCTGTGTGCCCAATGTGTGGATATACGCATCTGTATACATGCACGGGTGCACATGCATGTGCGTTTTGTATGCATGCATGTGCGTGTTCATATGTATGTGTGTGTGTGTGTGTGTGGGGTCAGCTGCTCTCTCAGAAACAGACCTCAGTGGGGCCCGGCTGGCCTTCCTCATGGACCTGTGGCTGAGGGTTTCCTGCTGCCGGGCAGTCAGCTGTGTCAGCTGTGTGCTTCAGCCCCAGGTGCCGTATGGGGACGGGGCTGCCTGGATTTTGAGCCACAGGCCCCAGGTGGCCTGGGGTCATGTGTCACTTCAGCACCCTGGCCCACTCAGGTGCAGCCAGATTCGCCCAGAAGATGGCCCACTGTCTGGGGTTCCGCCTTGCCCCACTCAGCCCGAGACCCCAGCCCCTCCCGGGCAGGCACATGTCTAGGGTGGCTTGATGTGATGAACTGAAAGGAACTCCATGCCTGAGGCCCAGCCTGACTCACTTGAATGCCTTCAAGCAGGCCTCGGGAATGTGCTCCTTGTCGAATTTCTTCAGGGAGTCCAGGAAGGTGTCCACTTTGCCCATCATGATCTTCGCAGCCTTCCAGCTCTTGTCCTTGGGGATCTTGCCCCCAGGTGCGGTCAGAATCATGACGGCGGCGGTGACGTTGACCACAGCATCCGGGGGGGACCCGAACGACTTCAGCTCTGTCAGGTTGTTCTGCAAACGATGGACAGGATGGGTCTGGCAGGGGTCTGACCTGTGTCTCAGTGGTGTCATGAACGTATCACTACCTATACTGCTGGCAAAAGCTGTTTCCTCTCCATTCAGGCCAAGGGTCCCCCCCTTTTTTTCCTCTTCCTCCTTTACCTTATTCAGAGTGTCCAGAGCTTCCTGCGCAGCCAGGAGGGCTGGTTCTGCTTTGGCCAGGTCTGTTTCACAAGCCTTTTGCTTCTCAGTGACATTCTGGAAGGAAAGCAGACAGGAGAAATCAATGCAGGCCTGTCCATCTTTGTGTGTGTGTGTGTGTGTGTGTGTGTGTGTGTGTGTGTGTGTGTAGAGGGCAGTGGCGAGGGGGTAAGGAGGGGCCAGGAGGCGAGCCCACCTCTCCACCCTCACCCCAGGCCCGAGTGGGTCTAAGCTCCAAAAGATGCCGCATCCCTGGCTGCCAGTGCATTGGCTGCACTGGCTACACTGGCTGACTTTGCTCCTTTTGCTGACATCCCTTTGCATGCATTTGACTACCATCTGGAGCTTCCCTTTCTCTCCCCACCTCCTGGCCCTACCCTTCAACTCTCAGGTCAGAGTCGTGACTATGGAATGAGAATTCTTCCTTCTATTGGCCAGAGCTTCCAAGATTGGAAGGGAAATCCAGAGACCACCCAGGCCACCCTGACTTTGAGGTCTTCTAGTCTCTGGGAGTTGTGTCATCCCTCCAGAATGGAACATTCCGGGAGACAGAGCTCATCCTCTCTATGAGAAAGGAGGACTGTCTCCATTCATGTAAGCATTTGTTCATTCTCTTAGGAGATCGGGAGTGATTACTGCAACTCTCTTCATTTAAACAAACACATAGATGAAAGGCTGATGACACAAAGGGCTTGTGGGGAGGAATGATGAGAAATCACACCAGCAATGCTGGACCTTCAGGTGGATGAAGGCATTCTACTGGGCAGTGGTTTCCATTTCACCACCCACCCAAAGCAGCCGGGAGCCCACCCAGGCCAGTGATGCCCTCAGAGCAGCCAGTCTGGGGACTGGGCTCCAGGGGTGTCTTCTCAACCCTTTACGTGCTCACGGATCACCGGCACCTTGTTGACACACAGGCCCCTTTCAACAGAGTAGGGCCAGGGTCTGAGAACCTGCCTTTCTTATAAGTTTCCGGAGACGCCGCCAGTGAGGAGCTCTCTGACCTGAGTTGAAGGGCAGGGCCAGGAGGCGGGGAGAGGAAGAGAGGCTTCTAACAGAAGCTCCTCAAGCAAGGACCCTGCACCTGGAGAGATGCTCTCCTTCGGGGGTCCTGATGAAAGTTTGGGAACCTCACACTTGCCCGCAGGTCTCTGCCTTCCCTGTGCCTGTAGGTGGCACCTGATCACGTGAGGAGCCCAGCCGGCACACAGCACGCAGCAGCCCTCCTGAGCTCACGCTGGACGCCCGCGCCTACCTTGTTGATGACCTCGACCTTGGCTTCCTCTCCATCAGCAATGGCCTTCTCTTTACTGACTTTCTCAGTCTCTATGCCGACCACCTGGATCAGCTTATCAGCGCTCTCGTTCTTCTGCTTGAGCTCAGCCTCCTGAATCGCCAGCTTGGCTTTCAAATCGTCCACCTGGGAAAGGAGAGACCAAGAACCAGGTAGACCTGGGTCGCGGCCACCACGTGCTGCCCTGCACTGGGTGGTATGATGGGTCTTGGCCCCAGGCCAGGCAGAAGGCCAGGCGGTCAGCACCTTGACTCCCACGGACTTGTTTCAAAGAGCCTGTTCAATATCTCCAAAGTATGTATTGAGCACCAAGTATGTACACAGAATCACAGGTATGAGGCATATCCCTGGGGCTCGAAGGAGTTGGCAAGGTAACCAGATTAAAAAAATGCCAACAGAGCTACCATGTTGGGCCAGGGAGACCAGGGACGCTCTGGGCTGGTGGGAAAGTGACAGGGAAAACTTGAGGGCAGGGGTCCAAAAGTCTCCCCCCGCCCCCCCCCCAGAAGTAAGCGGGAGGCCCCAGCTTGTTCACAGCTCGGGCACAGAGAAGGTGGCTGCTTACTGGGCTCCCTCAGAGGCGCCAACAGGGGACAATGAAGTCAGAGGCGCCGGGACTGCATTATGGAGGATATTTAAAGCAGGCAGCATGCTTAGAAATCAATACGGTGTGAAGGAGAGGGCAGAGGAGGCTTTTGAGCCCAGCTCCACGAGCAAATGGCGCTTGTGCATGGATACAGTTTCACTGGCTGCGTCAGACTTGATAACCAATCTCGCTGGACATCGAGTGGGCGCCATCGTCTGTGTAGACACCCTCTGTGAGGTCAACGTCAGAGAGGGTGTCAAGTCTGCTTTCTACGTTAGAACGATGTGTATCCTGGCTCTGGTCCAGGAGGCGACGCTTCTCGAAGGCAGGAGTCCTACCCGTCCTGCTTCAGGCGGTGCCCAGCCCCGCGGATGACCGTCCCCTGTGAGGCCCCGGGGGGCGCCTACCTGAGACGCTGTGCTCTGCAGCTTCATCAAGCCGTTTTCCAGCCTCTCGATCTTGGCAACCAGCTCCATCCTCTTCTTGGCCAGCAGGTTCTGGTAGAGCTTGATCTGCTCCAGAAAGGTCTTGGGAGTGGTGTAGTTGTAGCGCCTCTCGGTAGCCAGGTACACCTTGGACATCTCGTTGACGGTGGTGTGCACGTAGGACATGAAGAGGCTGATGGAGCCCTTGACTTCTTCCGGCTACAGAGACGAGACGATTATCCCTGGGGCCCTGCCGGGGGTCCTGGCCTCCGTCTCAGAGGGGCCCAGGGGAAGGGGAGGCTTCTGCTGGCCACAGGTGATCAGCAGGGTGGGGCTTCCCAGGCCCACCCGGGACCCCGGACAAGGTGTCCTGATGCCTCTCCCAACCTCAGCAGCTTCAACTGTCAAAAGAGGCTGGTTAGCCGGGCTCGGTGGCTCAGCCTGTAATCCCGCGCCTTTGGGAGGCTGAGGTGAGTGGATTGCCTGAGCCTGCGGGTTCGAGACCCGCCTGGGCAGCGAGACCTCATCTCTACAATAAATCAAAAAATCAGCCGGGTGTGGTAGCGCACGCCTGTAATTCCGGCTACTCGGAAGGCTGAGGCGGAAGGATCGCAGGAGCCCAGCAGGTTGAGGCTGCGGTGGCCGGGAGTGGCCACTGTACTCCAGTCTGGGCGACAGAGTGAGACTCCAACTCAAAAAAAAAAAAAAAAAAGGCTGGCGAGTCCGGGCTTGATGGCTCAGCCGGTAATCCCAGCACTTTGGGAGGCTGAGGTGAGTGGATTGCCTGACCTCGTGGGTTCGAGACCAGTCCGGGCAACTTGGCGAGATCTCGTCTCTATAATAAATAAAAAAAAGTAGCCGGGCGCGGTAGCGTGTGCCTGTAGTTCTGGCTATTTGGAAGGCTGAGGCAGAAGGATGGCTGGAGCCCAGTAAGTCGATGCGGGGGTGACCACGAGCATGCATGCCACTGCACTCCAACCTGGATGACGGAGTGAGACTCCACCTCAAGAAAAACAAAAAGGCTGGCGGCTAGGTTCAGTGGCACATGCTTGTAATCCCAGCACTCTGAGAGACTGGGGCAGGAAAATTGTTTGAACCCAGAAGTTCAAGATCATTCTGGAAAGCATAGCAGGACTTCGTCTCTACAAAAAAATTAAAAAATTAGCCAGACATGGTGGCATGCACCTGTAGTCCCAACTACTCAGGAGGCTGAGGTGGAAGGATCACCTCAGGCCAGGAGATTGAGGCTGCAGTGAGCCATGATTATGCCACTGCATGCCCGTCTGGACAACCACGTGAGACCCTGACTCTACAACAGCAACAATACAGGAAGCTTGTGAGAGCAACCCTTCCTGGGCTGGCGTGGGCATCAGACCACAGAAGGACTTGGCTCAGTGCCTGGGACACAGCAGAGCTTGTCATCTTTATTTCTCTTGGACACACACATGCACACCCTTGTGTACCTGGGAAAGCTCAGGGATGTGAATATGTTTTCATACCCCGGGTACTTCAGCAAATATCTATTGTGCATTTCCTATGTTGGGTCCTGAGACTTAGCACCTCTTATTCCTGGCCCCTGGGCCTATGCAGCTGCCTGAAGACAGGCACTGGGGGCTTTACCCTAGAAGCTGTTCAAGCAATATTAATTCTAATTCAGGATAATTTGAAAATTAATGAATTCATCTAACACACACTTCCGCATGTACACAGCAGCCCTCGCTGGTGCTCGCGGTGGGGCCGTTCTCTGCTCCTAGGAAGCCCCGGCCTTAGGAACTAGAACGCCAAAGCTCTGCTCCCAGGGATGCTTCTGAACTGCAGAGATGTAGGTGAACACATTCTAAAGACCAGCAGAGACGGGCGCAGTAGCTCATGCCTGTAATCCCAGCACTTTGGGAGGGGGAGGTGAGAGGATTGCCTGAGCCCATGGGTTCGAGACAAGCCTGGGCAACATGGCGAGACTTCATCTATACGGTAAATAAAGAAATTAGTTGAGTGTGGTGGCGCACACCCATGGTCCCTGCTACTTGGAAGGCTGAGGTCCCTGCTACTTGGAAGGCTTGGTGAGCCCAGCAGGTCGAGGCTGCAGTGGCCCTGAGCGTGCCACTGCACTCCAACCTGGGCAACAGGGTGTGACTCCGACTCAAAAATAAAAAATAAAGATGAGCAGGTTCTTTTTCCATCTGTAAAAACTAGGGGAAGCCGGGCTCGGTGGCTCAGCCTGTAATCCCGCGCCTTTGGGAGGCTGAAGTGAGTGGAT
>NW_007257477.1:1384196-1387462 GCF_000164805.1 Carlito syrichta | reverse complement strand
AAAAAAAAAAAAAAAAAAAACTAGGGGAGAAAAACGAAGGTCATAACTGAACATGTATTCCACCCTACGTCATAACTGAACATGTATGCAAAATAAATAAGATGTGGGAATGAAGTGTGGCTTATTTTAGGCTATTTGTCATTTGACGGACTCAGGCAGGAGTGGGTCAGGGCTTAATGATAATTTCCAAGCTGGCAGTGAGCTCAAACAGTGAGCATGGGCATTGTCCCTCAGTGAAAAAAGACCTGGCAAGAGCGTGGCAGACTCGTCATCCCTTGGAGACGAACAGGCCAAAGGAGCGTGAGGCAGAGCCAGCCATGTGAGAGCCTGTGACAACATGCATCCCTGTATACATGTATCACTGTGAATAAAGGCTTTCCGATCAATGCACGGGACTAGATGGAAAACCCTAGAAAGCCGAGCAGCCCAACTGTCCACATGCCATTTGTTGTCCACCTTCCTGAACTGTCCCTGGAGGCCTCGGCCATGTGAGGGGCTGCCTGGATTCCCCCTTCCCTTGGCTTTAGTACTGCAGGGCCACAACACACAAAGCAACAGCCTGTCTGTGTTTGCAATTTTGATATTTTATCCACATACATTTCTTTTCAGCATTAACGAGTTTTTAAAAATATTACATTAAAACATCACTTATCTTGGTTCCTGAGGTTTTTTGGGCACCCCAGAAATGTTGTGCACACGGTGGGTCGCCTGACTCGGCTCACCTTAGTCTCAGCGTCCTCCTCCAGGCAGCCAGTTGCCTGTCCTCGTCCTCAGAGCTCTGTGACTCACCTGAATCCCCTCAGTCTCCCGCAGGAAGCGAGCACTGACAGACACCAGGGCGTCTTCCGGCCACTCGTGGAACCAGTTGATGGCCGTGCAGTTGACCACAGCCGGGAATTTCCTTGCTCGCACACGCAGGATGGAGCCCACGGGGGAGAAGCACAGAATCACCTGGGTGTGGGACACAGAGGCGCTGCTCGCTGGGGATGGCAGGGCTGAGGCCCAGCCGGTCCCCGTTGCAGAAGCTGATCTAAAACGCAAAGAGCTTTGCAGGGCTCAGTCTCTGAAGGTCTGGGGAGTGCCTTCCTGGTTCTGGGTTGGAAGGGTTGGACACTGCACTGTGATGGGAAAATGCTCACTGACTTCATGACTCTAAGGATGAGAGTCAGTAGTGATGAGGGTTTGAGTAAGCCCCAGTCCCTCCTGAAGTGGCCCCTATTTCTCAAAAGGAGGCTAGGTGAAGGGAGGAGGCGGAAGGGGCAACCAGGCGGGCAGACGGGGCCTGAGAACGGGGAAGGCTACAATCCCTCCTGGGTTCAGCAGGAATAGTCCCAGCGACACAGAGCCCACTCTGGGTCCCAAAGGACAGTGGCTAATTCCCAAACAGGGCAGGGACTCCCTGAGACTCTAGCTGGAGAAGGTGCTTTGGTGACAGCCCTTGAGGTCTCTCTTGCTGGACTGGGACCCTCTTTCTCATGGATCTCAGGCTGCTAGCCCCTCCTCGTTTTCTGGTCCCTTCTCTCGTGGTGTGGCGGGTGGTTCAGGGAAATGGCCATTGACGGGAATGGCTTGATGCTCAGCTGATTTGCAGCTTGTACTAGAGGTGTGAGGGTGCTGGGACAGCCTGGCGCTGAACCCTGGAGACGATGGACCAATAATCCAAGGCGCTCTTTGTCTTACTAGGGGAGTCGGCCTACTTTCCCTAGAGGTAATGTTGAAAGTCAAGGTCTACTTATCTATGAAAACCAGCCATATGTGGGGAGGAGGGTGTGTGCATACGAGGACTGACAATTAAGTTCACAAACTCATCCTACAAAAAAGTGCTACATACCTCATTGCTGAATATCACTATGGTCACCTTCGAAGTCCTCCTCTTGGGAAGCTACGCACTGATACCAGCACCTAGTCCACCCGTCAAAGCAATTTTGGAACTCTTTTTCTGAAATGGCCATCAGATTGTTACCCTTGATATCCTGAATGTCATCAAATGCCTTCCTTTCAATAGTTCCTTTATCTTCGGGTAGAGAAAAAAGTCACTGGGGGCCAGATCAGGTGAGTAGGGAGGGTGTTCCCATACATTTATTTGTACAGTGCTGACAATGTAAGTACATGGTGCCGAGTTTGCAAACTTAATTGTCAGGCCTCAGCAAATAATGTGACGGCTCTGAGGGCCATTCCAGAAAGAGAGTTCCAAAATTGCTTTGACAGGTAGACTAGATGCTGGTGTAGGTGCATAGCTTCCCAAGGGGAGTACTTTGAAGGTGACCATAGTGATATTCAGCAATGAGGTAGGTAGCACTTTTACTAGGATGGTTCGCGAAACTGTCAGACCTCATATATATAGTGGGCCCCTTATCTGTGTTTTCCACATCTGTGGACTCAACCAACTGCAAATCAAAAGTATTTAAATAAAAATAATAAATAACCATACAACAATAAAAATAATACACATAAAAATACAGTATGACAATGATTTACATAGCATTTCCCTTGCAGTAGGTATTATAAGTAATCTAGAGACAATTTAAAGTTCAGGGGAGGATGTGTGTAGGTTACATGCAAATACTAAGCCATTTTATTCAGGGACTTGAGCATCTGTCTGCAGGTTCTGGTATCCATGGGTGACCGCCCACAGGAAATGATCTCCAGACTCTGGCTCATCAACCCTTCCCTCCCCACCCTGCACTCTCTTAACAGGTTTCCATGTCCTGTGAAGGAGCAGTCCCCAGACTCTTCGCAGTGGAAAAACCTAAGACCTGTAGGCAACGGGCGCCGAGATGGGCTCCTGGGCCCTGCCCAAGACAGGACTCCTACCTTGAGCTGTCTGCGTACTTTTTCAATGAAGAATTTCCAACATATCTCCCGGGTGTCGTTCATGCCCTGGGACTTCACTTGGGGGCGCATGGCGGAGATGATGTTCTCCACCTCATCATCCATAAACAGTCCAGGGATCTCCCCTGAGGCCAGCAGGTCGTTGATCAGCACCAGAAACTGCTCCTCGGCCACCTGGGAGTCTGTCATCAGGAACACCGAAGGCATGTTCTTCACGGCAGCCTTTATGTACTGAGCGGCTAGGTCAGTCTGCACGGAACAAGGACACCCTTAGTGTCCTTGGCAAGAAGAGGCTCACTTAGAGACTTACATCCTTCTTTTTTTTTTTGAGTTGGAGTTTCACTCTCTAGACCAGACTGGAGTGCAGTGGCCGCTCCCGGCCACCGCAGCCTCCACCTGCTGGGCTCCGGCGATCCTTTCGCCTCAGCCTTCCA
>NW_007257477.1:1367610-1384033 GCF_000164805.1 Carlito syrichta | reverse complement strand
CTCTCCTCGGCCTTCCAAAGTGCTGGGATTACAGGCTGAGCCACCGAGCCCGGCTTTACATCCTTCTTAACCACCAAGAATGGGACGCCTGGGGTCAACTTCATAAGAAATGTAGGCTGGGTGTGGCAGCCCACACCTGTAATCCTAGCACTTGGGGAGGCTGAGTTGGGAGGATTGCTTGAGGCCATGAGTTCGAGACCAGCCTGGGCAACAGAGACCCCCATCAAGAAAGAAAAGAAAAGAAAAGAAAAGGAAGGAAGAAAGAAGGAGACTCCAAAACCTTGAGTGGAGCACAGCCAGGTTTCACAGCAGCCATAAGGACAACCCGACTGTCCACCCACGGGTGAACAGATACCCAAAGCAAGGTCCACCCATACAATGCAAAATGATTTAGCCTTAAAAAGGAAGGAAATTCTGAGACACACTACAGCTTGGATGAACTCTGAGGACATTACGCTGAGTGAAATAAACCAGACACAAAAGGACAAATCCTGCATGATTCCACTTATGTGAGGTCCCCAGAGTCGTCAAATTCATAGAAAGTAGATTGGCGGCTGCCAGGGGCTGGGGGAGGGGACATGGAGGTTTGGAAGATGAGGACATCGTGGAGATGAATGGTGGTGATGGCTCCAGAACAGTGTGAATGTGCTTCATGCCACTGAACTACCCATCCAAGATGGCTAGAACGGTAAACTTCATGTTACGCTTATTTCCCCACACACCAGCAAAGGGAGGAGAAAACCTTAGATGGAGACCCTGACAGAGGCCCTGGATCAATACACCGCAGGTATGGATCGGGAGAGACGCACTCTTCCTCTGAGTGATCCTCTCTCGAAAATAACACAACTCCTTCCGGTGGGATTTCAAGATGTGACTTGACCAAGTGATCTTAGAGTAATCTTGAAGAGATAAATGAAGAAGAAACCCCCCCCCATCCCCAAAAACCCGGCATGTCACAGAGCAGCATGAATAGCTCGCTGTTTTTTTTAAAAATATGCCAGTTTACACGTGTATATACATTGAGGAACGTGGTGCCAGGGTCAGTCAAGCATTCATGTGAGTGGCCAGGGTTTTGGTGGTTTGCTTACCTGTAATTTTAAAAATAAGATCGGTGGGCTTTTATTTCTTTCTGTTGCCCAAGCTGGAGGGCAGTGGTATGACTATGGCTCACCGCAGCCCCAAACTCATGGGTTCAAGCGATCCTTCCGCCTTAGTCTCCTGAGTAGCTGGGACTACAGGCATGTGTCACCACGCCTGGCTAATTTGTTTTTGTAGAGGTCTTGAACAACTAGACTTAAGAAGTTCTCCCACCTTGGCCTCCCAAAGTAGACTGCTGTAACTTTTTTTTTTTTTTTAAATTTTAAAGATGTGGGATAAAATTCAGGGTTAGGTATACAAATGTTCATTATGCAGGTACTCTTGTTGATGAGGTGTGCTCCCCTCTCCCCCCTGCCCCAGTAGATTCTCACTATTGCTAATCCCACCCCCCACCCCGGCAGTTTCCCACTACTGCCAATCCCCTCCCACAGTATTACGATAATTGTTCAAGGTCCGCTAACTATTTTAAAGACTTTAACAATGCCCATTATAGGTACCCCACATGGCTCTGCTCTATGCTTTGGAAGCAAAGTCAGACTCCCTGAGGTCTCTCTGTTCAGAAAGAAACATCACCAAATTTCCTCTTTGGGAATTGACTGGGGCTGAAAAGCAAGCCTCAAATTTCTTCTTTTTTTTCATGCGCTCTCTCATGATGCAAGGCCTCAAATTTCCTTTCTTTTGACAAGCCAGAGAAAAGCAAGGGGAAGCTCTGAGCCTGGAAAAGCAGAGGCCACAGGTGGGACTTACGCCACAGTTGTCCTTGGATACCACCTGCAGGGTGAGGGGCCCACTTTGAGAGCTGGCCATGACTTTGAGTTAAAGAATCACTCTGCTGGACACAATGGCATAAGCCTGTAAGCTCAAAACTTTGGGAAGCCAAGGCAGGAGGAGTTCAAGACCAGCCTGGGCAGCATAGTGAGACCTCGTCTCTGAAAAAAGAAGGAAAAACCAGGTGTGGTGGTGTACGCCTATAGTCTCAGCTACTTGGGAGGCTGAGGTGAGAGGATCACCTGAGCCTGGGAGGTTAAGGGTGTGGTAAGCCATGATCATGCCACTGTGCTTCAGCCTAGGCAACAGAGTGAGACACCCAACTAAAAAAAAAAAAAATCACTCTTGTCATTTTATGATGCATCAAGTACATTGGTTGGAGGTGTCTGAACACCAGTCTGAGTTGCACGCACCGGCCCAGGTTCACCCCAGGAAGCCAGAAGGGGCACAGAGGTGGCTTCCAGACTGCAAATCAGAAGGCGGCTGGCAGTGCCATGACAACTGTGGAGGGTCGTCCCCACAACAGGTTGGGAAAGATCCCACGGAAGAGCCATGAAGTTCCTCCAAGCTCAGGTTCTGAATCGGGCTAGACTGGCAGAGGCAAGGATTGCCACCAGGAGAAGGCCCCACCAATCGGGCAGCGATCCAGGTCAGAGTGGCATTCTGGATAGGTCATGGCCCCCAAAGGCCTTGGAGTAGACCCGCACGGCTCCCCTCCTGAAAGACAGCCCTTGCTCCGGTCCCCCGGTCCCTCCTCCTGCTCTGTTCTGTCTGGCTTTGTTCTAGACACCTCTAGAACTTGTTGCAGCCAAGACCACCGGGTTTTCTCTCAGCTGTGTCCTGCATGGAACCTCCACAACCTCGACGCCCAACCCTGTCTGGCCTTCACGGCCACACCACCTGGTGTGGAATGGCCCTTGCCTTGCCCACCCTGGCTGCCTCAGGGGTTCTGGCCTGCCTCTGCCTCAGCCTCCCACGTGGCCTCTGTCCCTGTCCGTCTCCTCCTGGATCCTCCCAGCTCCCTAGGTGGGGACTCCACAACCTCGTTCCTCGGGGTCCTGCCCCCAGGCCAGCCTCCCCACCCCCACTTCCTGTCTGCGTTGAGAGTCCCAGGGCGCGACTGATGCTCCAGCTGCCTGCGCCACTGTCACCACTGTAGCTGGGCCTGGCCCTCATGACCAGGGTGGCCCTCATGACCAGGGTGGTCACTGTCATCTGCATCTAGACCCATCCCGGGGTCGGCCACATGCTAATGTTAATGGGGGCCACATGCTTCCCTTTCCTTGACTGGAGCATACTCAGTGGCACTTTTCCTCACCGTAGCCATTGCCATTGTCAGTGGAGAGGAAGGAACACGGAGCCAAGGTTTGGGAGGGGGTTTAAGGGGAGAGGATGGGGTGGGTGTGGGAGGAACGGCAAAGCCCCCTCAATGAGCAGAGCACAAGGCCAATCCCCGCCTCGGATCTGATGGTGCATCTCACCCCGCCCCTGTCAACACTTGCTGGAAGTCAGGGAACCACTGAGCAAGCAGGGACCACGGCCGGCCCCGTGTTCAGCTCAGAGGGTCTCTTCGTGGGGCGGTCCAGCTCAGGGCTGCTGACTCAGGCTGGGGGTGGGGTGGGGAGGAGGGTTCACAGAAAGGAAAACTCCCTACCACCTGGCTCTGGGAACTGGGTGTGAGGTGTAGGGAGGGGAGCTGGGGTACAACCAGAAGGTTTTGGGTCCCGGCCCCGTGGAGGGTCCCGGCCAAGCCCCAACGTCCACACGCTCCCTCTCAGCACAGCACAGCCCAGCCCACTCTGGGTTCTCCCTCTTATCTCTCCTTTCCCCTTCCTCACCCACTGCCCATAGGCAGCCTTTACGGGGTCACGGGGCTTCTGCCTCACTTCCACGTAGGCCACCCGTCAGCAATCTCTGTGTTTTCTTTCTTTCTTTTTTCTTTTTAGAGTAGAAAATATCATTTATTTAGAAAGTAAATTTGAGAGAGAAAGAAGTGATTTACCTCCCCAAGGTAGGGGACGGGGCCAAAGCTTAAGAAACATGGCCTGGCCATAGCTCAAAGAGCACATGGCCACACCATAGCTTAGCAAGGTGGTGGCCATAATGGCCTGGTAATGGCATCTCTGTGTTTCAAACCATCCTCCGCCTCGTCCCAGAACACTGCCAGGTTTCACCCCCACTCTGTGCAAATGCCTTGAAGGGGTCTTGTTTTCCTGGGACCAAGTCCTGGGTTTTTCACACAAATGGGTTTTTCATCTCCAACTTTCAGTAGGCGCCACGGTTTCCGGCACGTACTTTATAATATGGTATTGTCACAAATGTATACATCACCCTAATAGCATGTGCACTCGCTGAGGATGTTACGGTCACATCATTATTAGAACAATAGCCTATAACTGCTCAGGAGTCTGGCTCCTCTGAGATGCAGGGACTGTAAGCCCTGCATATCTCTGCCCTTAGTTCCGAATCTACAGAAGCTGCTTAATAAACGATAGTAAAAGATGAGTGCAAAGCTGACTTGTGAAAGAAGCAGGGTAAGGAATTTCCAGGGAACAGATCACAAGGCCGTGAAGGTCCATGCCTATGAAGAAAAAAATACGGCTAAGACGACACACCCACAATTGGCCCCATGTGAGAGACCAGGAACAAGATTCTCATCAGGAGACAGAGCAAAGAAACTGACACAATCGTGAACCAAAACCAGTGTGATTTAGTTAATAGACTAGAAACTTCAATGGAGAAAATTCGGTATAAAGCTGTACAGCTGGGCCAGGCACGGTGGCTCAAGCCTCTAATCTCAGCACTTTGGGAGGCTGAGGAGAAAATTGCCTTAGCTCAGGGGTTCAAGATCAGCCTGGGCAACTCGGTGAAACCTCATCTCTACAATAAAAAATAAAAAATAAAAATAAAAAAGCAGGGCGTGGTGGTGTGCGCCTGTGGTTCCAGCTACTTGGAAGGCTGAGGTGGAAGGATCGCCTGAGCTCAGCAGGTCGAGGCTGTGGTGGCCGTGAGCATGCCACTGCACTCCAGCCTGGACAACGGAATGAGACTCTGACTCAAACAAACAAACAAAACGCCATACAGCTCCAGAGGTGAGGACTTAAACAATGCTTGAGTCGATGCAGGAAATTAATAAATGTGAACTAACTCCATCAGATAATCTGAGAACCGATAAGACCCACCGCATGTTGGCTGGGTTCAGAAGGCAGTGTTAGGGAGTTCCTATGTTAGGACGACCTTTATAAAGTTAGCTAGTAACTTTATATAAGGAGAAAAATCTGGCCAGGCACAGTGGCTCAACCTATAATCCCAGCGCTTTGGGAGGCTGAGGTGGGAGGATTGCTTGAGGCCAGGAGTTTGAGATCAGCCTGGGCAATGTAGCAAGATCTCATCTGTACAATGAGCTGGGCATGGTGGCGTGCACCTGTAGTGTCAGCTATGTGGGAGGCTTAGGCTGGAGGATTGCTTGAACCCAGGAGTTTGAGGCTGCAGTAAGCTATGATTGTACTACTGTACTCCAGCCTGGGCAACATAGCGAGACCCCATCTCCACACAAAAAAATTTTAAAAACTAGTCGGGTGTAGTGGTTCATGCCTGTAATCCCAGCTACTTGGGAGGCTGAAGTGGGAGGATTGCTTGAGCTCAGGAGTTGGAGGCTGCAGTGAGATATGATGGCATTACTGTACCGCAGCCTGGGTGATAAGATGAGACTGCGTCTCTAAACAATTGAAAACAGGCCAGGCACGGTGGCTCACATCTGCCATCCTGGCACTTTGAGAGGCCAAGGTGGGAGAATCACTTGAGCCCAAGTGTTTGAGACCAGCCTGGGCAACATAGCGAGACCTTGTCCCTACAAAAAAGTCAGAAAAATAAATTGGGCATGGTGGTGTACACCTGTAGTCCCAGCTACTCAGGTGACTGAAGCAGAAGGATCGCCTGAGCCCAGGAGGTTGAGGCTACAGTGAGCTGTTATCATGCCACTGCTCTCCAGCCTGGGTGACAGAATAAAGCCCCGACTCAAAAATAAAATAAAATTAAAAAATGAGAGAGAGAGAGAGAGAGAGAGAGAGAGAGAGAGAGAGAGAGAGAAATCCACCGGGAAAGCAGAGAATAGCAACCAGAAACCAGAGGCTCTCCCAAGAGGTTGGCTGTCCCTGGCACAGCTTGCATTGTCCTTCCCAGGGTCTCTCCGCGGGGAAGAGTTCCAGGGTCTCTCCTCACGCCCGCCCCCAGCATCCCAGGGGACTGACTGAGCGCTGGCAGGCCCCCAGATCTGCCCCACTAAAGCCATCAGCCATGTGCTGTGGGGAGGATCCCCTTAGGGCTCCCCCTGGGTCTGGTATCATCCTGGCCCCACAGAAGCAGCTCCAGGACAGAGAGAGGCACCGTGTGCAGCATGGTCCAATCAATTTTGGATCTAATCTCAAGCACTACAATGATTTGCTCTGGGCTAATAGTATTTGACTAGCACACAGTTCCCTAAGAGAGCACATTTTCGGGAACAAGAAATCAATAAAAAACCTCAGCGGCATGTCTTGGGCATGGGAGACCTGTTTACCATTAGTGTTTCTTTAATTCGTTCAAAATGCAGCCATCCAGAATCTCAGGCATGTAGTTAGACACCTAGCGATGATTCTGAATTCTTTAACCTGGAGAATTAAGAACAACTCAGAACATCCAGGGACTGAGGGCAAGAGACCATTCGCTTTGCGTCTATGACCTGTGTTGCCTTTCTGGACTCAAATACATCGAGTAATCAATATCACACTTTTTTTTTTTTTTGAGTCAGAGTCTCACTCTGTCGCCCAGGCTGGAGTGCAGTGGCACGCTCACGGCCACTGTGGCCTCGACCTACTGGGCTCAGGCAATCCTTCTGCCTCAGCCTTCCAAGTAGTTAGAACTACAGGTGGGCACCACCACACCCAGATACTTTTTAAAAAATTTATTGTAACGACGAGGTCTTGTCAAGTTGCCCAGGCTGGTCTCGAACACTTCTCTCCGCCTCCCAAAGTGCTGGCATGAGCCACCACGCCCCTCTTATATCACACTTTTCACTTCAGTCACATGGGCAAAGGGTTTTCTGAGACAGAGATCTTTTAGATAAAGACTGTTGGTGACATGCAGGTTCTCTGTGCTGCCTGGCTTCATATGGAAAAAGAAAGTGGTGAGATTTTTCTCCACTTCCCCCACTGCAAAGGGCAGCTTCTTGGACAGTGTCCTCTCACCTTGAGGTCGGGGATCCCGTAGCCTTTCTTGAGGGTGATCTGAAACACATCCAGGGCGCTGATAAATGCGGCCAGGCGGGACAGGCTCTGCTTGCCGCTGCCACCCACCCCCACCAGCAAAGCATTCCCCCGGGGAGATTCCAGGATGCGGTTAATTCTGCAGATGTGAGCCACCGCGTCTTCAAACAGCACCTGGGGAGACCCGAGAGATGTCTCGACATCTTGTAGCACTAAGAATCACCTCCACCCAAGCACCGACTCTCCACAAGCTGGTGTGAGTGCCAGGGGCCTTGTATTCAGAGATTCATAACGAGGCAGGAGAGGACACAGATGTCCTCTCCAGGTCCCCTGCCCTTGCTGGCAGCTCGGGCACCGCTCACCAGATTCATGACTGCGTTGACTTCATTGTAGCTGTCTAAGACATCCACCAGGAGCTTGTTCAGATGAGTCACATCAGTCACAGGGAAGTACTTGGGATCGCCAATCCCTTGAGCAAAGTGGCAGAAGATATTTGGTTTGGCAAATAAGAGTTCCTCACCAAGATCCTAGAAAAAAAGAGATGACACTTCTATTTTTTGCCACCACGACCACACAGATAATTTTTTTGTGAGTAGGAGTCCCCACTCTGTCACCCAGACTGGAGTGAAGTCACATGCTCATGGCCACCACAGCCTTGACCTGCTGGGCACAGGTGTTCCTTCCACCTCAGCCTTCTAAGAAGCTGGAACTACTTAGAAGGCATGTCCCACCACGCCCAGCCACTTTTTGATTTACTGTAGAGACGAGGTCTCTCCAAGTTGCCCAGCCTGGTCTTGAACCTCTGGGCTCAGGCAATCCTTTCACCTCTGCCTCCCAAAGTGTTGGAATTACAGGTGTGAACCACTGTACTGAGTTGGCCACACAGATAATTAACAGCAGCCCTGTACCTTGCCAAGGTGGCCTAAGAGTTCCCTAGGATACCAGATCAAGTTTCCAGGGGCCCAAGTCACTGCTGCCATGGGCCCAGCAAACCACTGCGCAAATTCCCTGGTAGGATGGTTCAATCCCCGCCACACCAGCAGTGAATTGATAGTATAAAAAACGATTCCACCAAGAATACAGGGGCCACACAGCAAGATACACTGAACTGAGCAGGGCCTTTCTCTACCCCAAGTGACTGGAAGGAGGCCATCACACCCTGATCTATTGAGGGATCAATCCCTTCTCATGAGGATCCACGGTCACATGGATTACATGAAGCCTAGCATGGATCTTCCCACCCCTAACAAAGGGCCCTTTCAAGAGGCCTGAGATTATCATTGGCCCCAGATACTCTACCCTCTTGGAGCCTTTCTTGGGCTCAGCAGGGGAATCCAGTGGCTTGACTTACGTCAAAGTATTTCTTGGTGGAAGCCATGGTGACTCTATGCAAAGCTTCCTGGTCTTTTTCATCAACCATTTTGTCACCATACACTCGTTCAGCTTCATGCAGCCAAAGGCGGACGAGGTCTAATGGGGTTTTCAGAACCTCTGCTGTGGAGAATAAGAGTCCCTGCCCCAAACACAGCATGGTCAGCATCCTTAGCTGTTACAAAGGTGAACCCTGAACCATTCATAGGTGAACTGAGAAGCAGTCACTTCCCCCAGGGTGACCTGTTAAGCTGTTGGCACAACATTTACGCAGGGTCAGGGAAGCCACTGACCGCTGAGGTCATGCAAATCACTGGGGGCCAGAGGATATGCTTATGTCCTGAGAGATGTGGGGGAATTTTCCTCACAAGACAGGGCTAGGGGCTTCATCCTCTCATGGGCAAAGAGAAGAGAAGGAACAAGGGAGGCTAATCGTGGAAGGAACCAGATTATCAAAGGCCACAAGCTCTGGCTCCACAGCGAGCCTATTTGGGTTCAGTCCTGGTTTGGCCATCTACTAACCAAGTAAACTTAGGCAAGGACAAGTGCTTATTGAGGGTCTTCTATTTGTCAGGCACCCTCATGGGATCTGGGGACACAGTGATAAGACAGACCCCTTGTTTGTGGAGTTTACATCCTAGTGGGGCGATGTCCTCAGGTAAACAAAATGACAAGGTAACTCCACATCGTGATGTGGGCTATGAGTGGCATACACGAGACAGTGAGACGGAGTGTGTGGGAGGAGGAGGAGGGGCCTCTGGGAGGGCTTGGCACTTGAGCTGACACTTAATATGGGAGGAGACCAGCATGACTTAACCTCTCTGAGCCTCAGGCTACCCCTCTGTAAAATGGGGCTAGGAGCGCCAGTCTTATGTGTTGTCTGGAGGAGAACATGGGAGCTTCGGGGCCAAACTCAATCCTTGACTCAGACTAGGCAGTCAGTAAAGGAGAAGAAACATTATCACCAACACCGTCATTACCCGTCGCAATCATCACCGCCTTCATCACCACCACTATCACATCACCACCACCACCATCATCATCACTATTGCCATGGGAATCGCCACTGTCATCGTCACCATCATCATCGCCACCACTCTCACGTCACCGTCGTCATCATTCTAAAACCATCTCTGCCATCATCCTCACCGGCACCGCCGTCAACATTATCACCACCACCACCACCACCATCAGCAGCAGCACCACTCTCACCATCACCACCACCTTCATCACCACCACTCCCATCATCGTCACCTTTATCGCCACCACTCCCGCATCACCATCACCATTCTCACCACCACCACCACCACCACCACCATCAGCAGCAGCACCACTCTCACCATCACCACCACCACCATCGCCATCACCGCCTCATCGTCTCTATGACCGTGGCAATCACCAGCATCACCATCACCACCATCATCCTCACCGGCACCACCGTCAACATTATCACCACCACCACCACCACCATCGCCATCACCGCCCTTGTCATCGCTATGACCATGACAACCACCACTATCACGGCCACCATCCTCATCGTCACCTTCATCACCACCACTCTCACATCACCGTCGTCATCATTCTATCACCATCGCCACCATCAACATTATCACCACCACCACCACCACCACCACCATCAGCAGCAGCACCACTCTCACCACCACCACCACTACCATCACCATCACCGCCTCATCGTCGCTATGACCGTGGCAATCACCAGCATCACCATCACTACCATCATCCTCACCGGCACCACCGTCAACATTATCACCACCACCACCACTACCATCGCCATCACCGCCTCATCGTCGCTATGACCGTGGCAATCACCAGCATCACCATCACCACCATCATCATCTATCCACAGCTCGCTTTGCTTTCTCTCCTGAGAGTGAAGAGGGAGAGAGAACCTTTGGGACTTGGCCATAAGACGGGCATGACATCAAGCTAAACGAGCAGTACCTGGAAAATATTGGAGAGGTCCCTGAGGTTGAAGACATAATGAAACTTAATGGCCGTGGGAAGAAATGTTGCCGTGATTTTCTGATGCAAGGCTGTTAGAGCAGAAAGACACGTCAATTCTTGTGTACTCTTAATGGCCTAGGAAGTGCAAAGCTTCAAGTTTCTAAAGCCAATGGACTACGAAATGGTGACAAGTGAGGTAAGAAATCTGTGTGGCTCTTTCAAGAGGGAAGAAGCTTGCTGCTCTCCTGTAAATCATTTCTGTGCACTGAATTTCCAATCCTCTACCTCCCCCGAAGCAATTGCATTTCATAATATCTCCTGCTGAAGCATAGCATCATTTTAAAAATATTGATTTAAGAGTATAAATAAAATATTTGCCAGGGGAAAATATGAAGAACCATCAGCCCCATAAAGCGGTAGCTTTTTACCGACAGGAGAGGGATGAGACGGGCCAGCTTACCCAGGGCGGCAGCCACCAGTTGGCTGCTTATCCTTTGAGTCACCATGGGGACCGAGCGGAAGGCCAGGTGCTGTGTCAGGATTGTGCTGTAGATGGTGGTGAGGGCCTCCTGGCCGGGGAAGCTCACAGCAAACACGCAGAAGTGGCGCTGCCCCGGAACAAAACACAAGCTTCTGTCAGGCGGTTCTTGGGGACCAGCCGGTGGCCAGGGCCACCTTCTTGGGAGAGAAGACCCTCCCCTCATTGTCTCATGTCCTTAGGGCCATTTTCCTTCTTGTGCCTTGCATGTGGCAAGTCACATGACATATCAGTTCTATGTGAAAATGCTCAATTTACTTCATGCTGTCAAGAACAACTTTGGAAGAGCCAAAGAGTGGCTCAGAGCACAGGCCTGGGTCTAGGTTCCAGGTCCCCATATGTTTCGAGAATTCAGAGCTGAAGCCTGTCTCCATGGAACTGAAGATATAATACAGGATGCCCTGTGAAATCCGAGTTTCAGAAAAGTAACAACAATTTCTTTTTTGTTTTTTTGTATAAATGTGTCCCAGATAGTATATGGAATACCCTTATACTAAAAAATATCTGTTGTGTATCTGAAATTCAGATTTAACTGGGTGTCTGCATTTTTATTTGCGAAATCTGGCAGCCCTGTGGGGTCACAAGTTGCTGGCTGGTCGTCCCCACCCCCGGAATTTCCTGACACATCCTGAAAGGTGAAGGAGTTCTCCAGAGAATGTTAGCCTGCAGCCCACGGCCCAGTGGCCCCAGGCCAACACTTCTATTGTCATTTGCCAAGAGCAAGTCTCAGGCCTGTGGCAGCTGACCAAGACGAGTGTGCTTTCTGTGTACCTGCAGTCTGGGGTCGATGGTGAAGGAGCCTGCAGTGGGGTTCATGCAGGCCACGTACTGACAGTTGTGCACGTCCTTCAACGTCAGCTTATGTCTGTCGTACCTAAGCGGGGAAGACCAGCGTGAGCCCTGTGCCACTGGCCTGTAGAATCCATCCCTGGCCCCCACGTTGCTCCCAAGAATGCCCTGCATATGGTTTTTAAAAACCTTGATAAATATTGAGGATCTGGGAAACAGCCAATTTTGCTTCATGCCGTCAAGAGAAATTTTGAAATGGGGGGCAAAAGAGTGACCCAGAATGCTGGCCTGGGTTTATATTCCAACCCTTCCCTTGAGTGGCGCTGGGACTCTAGGCAAGTGGCTTAACCTCTCTGTGCCTCAGTATTCTTACCTGTGTGATGGGTCATTAGGAGAATTACACGTGCTAACGTATGAAAAAACACCTGGAAGGGTACCTGAAACCCAGTAAGTATGCAGCAAATGCTGACCATCTCCATAACGTTATTAATGGCTGTTATTATCAAATAGGCGGAATAATTTCCTCGGCGTCAGGATCCTGACATCTCAGAAGAGTTTAAAAGATACAAAGAGTTTGTGCGTCTTTTTGTGTGCTAGTATTTGTGTGGGGGATTGCTGCCTCTTGTTCATTTACAGTAATTCCTTGTATGCTTCAGATATTAATCCAATGTCAACTTAGTACAAATGTTTTCTCCCACTCTGTTAACTCTCTATTATATTTGTCCATGATGTCTCTTGTTCAACAAAAAATTTCTTTTTTTTGAGTCGAGGTCTCACTCTGTCACCCAGGCTGGAGTGTCGTGGCGCAATCACGGCTCACTGCAGCCTCCAACTCCTGGACTCAGGCAATCCTTCTGCCTCAGTCTCCCAAGTAGCTGGGACTACAGGCGTGCACCACCACGCCTGGCCAATTTTTTAATTTTTAAATTTTTTGTAGAGACGAGGTCTCTCTATGTTGTCCAGTCTAGTCTCAAGTTTCTGGGCTGCCCAAGCAATCCTCAAGCAAATCACGCCTCGGCCTCCCAAAGTGCTGGGATTACTGGTGTGAGTTACTGCGCCTTCCTTAATTTTGATGTAAATCATAGTAACCAATGTTCTGCCTTTGAAACTTTTTGTTTGTGAAGTTCTTCCTTGCTCGCACCCCTCCTCAGATGATGGAGATATTCTCATCTCTATCAATGTCATGGTTCGCCTTTCGCTTGCAGGTCTGTGCTTCCTATGGGGCTCATCCTTGTTTGTGTGCAAAGCGGCATCCGGAGTGGATGATATTTTTTTCGTAAGTGAGTCCTTTTCCTAACACTTCCTGACACAACATTAGATGGTCCACCTTCCCTGACACGGGGCCATCTTTGTCTGATGTTCTAGAGAGATCTTTCAGAAACTCAAATCTGACTATGCCACCCCTCCTGAAGACTCTTCAGGGTAAACTCAGGGGTGAGTGTGGACACAGAACTGAAGCTTAACAAGTATTTTTTTTTTTTTGAGTGGAGTCTCACTCTTTGTTGCCCAGGCTGGAGTGCAGCAGCACGCTCACAGCCACCGCAGCCTCGACCTGCTGGACTCCAGCGATTCTTCCACCTCAGCCTTCCAAGCAGCTGGAACTACAGACGCACGCCACCACGCTCGGCTAGTTTGTGTGTGTGTGTGTGTGTGTGTGTGTGTGTGTGTGTGTGTGTGTGTGTGTGTGTGTGTGATTTATTGTAGAGACAAGGTCTCACCAAGTAGTCCGGGCTGATCTCGAACCTCCGGGCTCAGGCAACCCTCTCGCCTCGGCCTCCCAAAGTGCTGGGATTACAGACTGAGCCACCGCGCCTGGCCAAAGCTTAACAACTTTGAGGGGGCTCTCCTTAAAGAAGGCAAAAATCTTCACTTTTTTTTTTTGAGTCAGGGTCTCACTTTGTCTCCCAGACTGGATGCAGTGGCACGATAACAGCTCACTGAAACCTCGACCTTCTGGGCTCAGGTGATCCTCCCAACTCATTCTCCTGAAATAGCTGGGATTACAGGTGCATACCACCACACCTGGATAATTTCCTTCTTTTCTTTTTTCTTTTTTTAGAGAGGAGGTCTCACTATGTTGCCCAGGTTGGTCTCGAACTGTCGGGCTCAAGCAATCCTCCCAAAGTGCTGGCATCACAGGTGTGAGCCACCACGCCCAGCCAGAACGCAAAAATCTTAAGCACATTTTACAAGAATGTGTGAGACCCTCTGCAGCCATTTTGAGGGCTGGGAAGAGGCCTGCATGAATGAGGGGTCAGTGCTGAGTGCCCATTTACCTCGCAGTAGGTCCACCTGTAGGGAGGGATCCACCCTGCCTTTGCCTCTTGTCTCAGTACCCTCAAAGCCCCCACCCATGATGCTTTCAGTTCCTTTGAAATGATGTCCGACTCCCTCCAGGCTGTCTTCTTAGAGTGGTGGCTTTGTCACCTGCCCCAGGGAGCCACCCCTAGCCCCCTGTCTCCACATCACAGCCTGCAGCACACGACATGCTCCATCGCTGTCTGTGCTGCAACCCTACAGCCTGTGAGCTCTGTGGGTGAGTGTTGTTTAGTGGAGAAAAACCAAGGGACGGAGTCAGACCTTTCTGGACTTGGAATCCAGCTCTGCCACTCACGAGGGCCGTGACCTCGAGTGGGCAACTTGACGCCTCTGCCTTCATTTCTTGGCAGGAAGGGCGGGCTCCGTGAACCCACGGACTGATTGCCGGGGCTCCTGTGGCTTCAGAACCCCCAGGTTTGGCCTGGGTTACTTGCTTAAGCGACCACTGAACTGAGTGTTCAAACTGCAAACCCAAACAGCCACCCTTGGCTTCCGTGCCATCGGGAGATTGTCTGCACTCTGACCAGCTGCCCAGAGGTCCTAGGGGGTCTGGATGCAGCTACCCTGGGCACCCTCTCCCTCTGGCTCTCACGCTCTGGCCACACTGCCCTTCTTTGGTTTCTCCATATGGCATATTCCCTCCTGCCACAGGGCCTTTGCACACAGTGTCCTCTCAGCCCAGGATGCTCTCCCTCAAAAGTCCCACAATCAGTGCGATTCAGCCTCAGCTTCGAGCTACATTTGCCTTGGCCTCCCCAGGGGTATCTCTGGCCCACCTGGGAGATGCCTCTGTGCTTTTCCTTCACTCTGTAACTGCACTTCTTGGTCTCTCACCAGAAGGACACCTTATGGGAAGGGATCTGTCCTTCTCCCCTCCGTGGGGGAATCCAGGTCACAGCCTACAGAGCGTGGAATCGCCCTGCGCCCTGCTCCTGTGGTCTCACTAGTGGCCTTACCCCTCGGTGGGCTACCGACTCCCGCTCCCATGGTCCTGCAGCCCCACCCTATGACTCTGCCCCCCATGGACTCACACTATCAGTCCTGCAGCTCAGCCCCCACGGCCCTGCCCCACAGCCCTGTGGCCCCGCTCCCATGGCCCTACGGCCCCGCCCTCATGGGCCCCTGGCCCGGCTCGCGGCTCCATTGACCATGCCCCTTGGCCCGAATTACCAGTGCTTGTGGTCCATGTGCTGTCTAATGAGGGTGTGCGGGGCCACGGTCCCATACTTGTCCACCTCGGGCATGTTCATGTCATCGATGAAGTAGATCAGCTTCTTGGTGCCCGGCGGCCCATAGTTCCTCCCCGATTTCTTCTCCAGTGGCTTCTCAAGCACTCCTAGACAGGGCAGAGTGTCAGCCGCTGCCCTGTGTGTCCTGAGCCTGAGCCTGCTGGGTCAGGGCGGAGCTGCCAAACCCCAAGAGGAAAGGGGGTGGGAGCTGCCAGGATCCAGGTTCAGGAATTCACCTGCCGGAGGAGTGGTCCACGACGGGACACCAAGAACTCAGCCCCTGGAGTAAACAGTCAGAGGCAAGGGCTTTGCACTCCATCTGGGTACTTTTGGGTCACCTCAGGTTGGCTGAGATGCTTCCGTGGGACCTGCCACCTCAGCACCCGTCCACACCCCACTACAAAATATCGTCCGGGAACCACAGGGAGGGGTCCCGGCTGCCACTCAGGTTCCTCCCAGTGGGTGGGGCTGGGGGAAGTGAAAAGGTTGCCGCGAACCCCTAGGCCTGCAGTGAGGAGGGACAGCAGGGAAAGTGGTGGGGACAGCCGGGAACAGGCAGCGGCGGGCAGCCACGTGAAGCGAGCCTGACTGGGTGTGCCCAGGCCGGGCTGTGTGGACTCGCCCCGGCCCGGCCTCACCCTGCAGCATGGCCGAGGTCGTGTAGAAGTTGAAGGGCACAGCCTGCACCAGGTAGTGGTCGGTGCTCAGGCTCTCCAGCTTGTCCCCCATCAGCACCGACTTGCCGGTCCCCGCGTTCCCCACCAGCATCACCGGCCACGACTTCTCCATGAGCAAGTCCATGAAGTAGCGGATGCGGGTGGTTTCCATGGTGTGGACCAGAGAGGCCTGCAGTGGCGGGAGGGGATAGAAGAAAGGTGGGGGAGGAGTGGGGAGGAGGAAGGGGAAGAGGAGAGGGGAGACTTGAGTTAGACAACTCTTTACTTAAAAAGTCCTACTGTTGAAAGTCGTTCCTAGCCGGGCTCAGTGGCTTAGCCTGTAATCCCGCGCTTTGGGAGGCTGAGGTGAGTGGATTGCCTGAGCCTATGGGTTCGAGACCCGCCTGGGCAACTTGGCGAGACCTCATCTCTACAATAAATCAAAAA
>NW_007257477.1:1360361-1367493 GCF_000164805.1 Carlito syrichta | reverse complement strand
CGGCCACTGCACTCCAGTCTGGGTCACAGAGTGAGACTCCAACTCAAAAAAAAAAAAAAGAAGAAAATGGTTTGCATTTGGATATTCCGTGTGGTGTTACCTGCAGTGGGATGTCGGAATCCAGCTCAAAGGCGGGCACTTTATCCACCCAGGGCAGGAACTTCTTAGTGTCGGGGTCGATGTAGTAGTCGAAAATCGTCCCCTGCGAGGGGAACTTGATGGTTTTAAATTCGTTGATCCACCATTTGCTGAACTCGACGCGGTAATCCACGAGCTGTCAAAACACAGAAAATGAAAGCCAGGCCCAGCCAGGAGGGCCGCCGGGAGGCCTGGTGCGGGCGGCCTGGCCCCGCCGTGGACCCGTCACCTGATCCTGGAACATGGCGCTGCCGAAGGCCCAGAAGCAGGCGAACACAAAGTAGAGCTCGTACAGCTCCTTGGGGGAGTCCGGCGGCGTGGTCTTCTCCGTGAGGAGGCACTCGAGCAGGTACAGGATAGTCTGGATGATCGTGATCTCAGGCACCGGCGTGATCTTCTTGAACCCGAAGCGCAGCTTGTCCAGGCACGTGGGCAGGTACTTGTCGAAGAGGATCATCAGGTTGGCCTTCTCTGACTGCACCTTGCGCCTCTCGATCCAGCTGCTCACCACCCTGGGGGGCACCAGGAAGCGGCGGGCCATGGTTTTGGGTTGGCTCCATGTGGCCCTCCCCTTGGTCAACGCCTCTCGCCCCCTCTGTGTGGCTCTGGTGGGACAGTCCCTCCTGGGGGGCGGCGGGGTCAGTTGCAGACCCTCGGAGGGTCTGGTGAGGATGCCAGGGCAGTGGGGCTGTGCTCTTTCTCTTGGATGGCTCGCTATGGGGGTGCCAGAAGCCTGGAGCGACCAGGGGCCGTTCTTGCTACCAGCTGGGAAAAACATCTGCCCCCGGATGGAGCTAACGCTGAGGGCGGGAGGATGGGAAGAGAAGACAAGAGAGGAGAGGGATCTCATGCCATCATCCTAGGGACAGGAAAGAGGTGAGGGTGGGAAAGGAGGAGAAAGGAGAGATGAGGACAGGGCCAGGGACGTCTCGTTGCATCATCTGGACTCCTGGATCCAACCGTGCCTGAAACACCCCCTTGGTGACTTGAGTTAACAGAGTTTTATTTTATTGTTTAGCTTCAGTTAGTTTAAGCTGAATTTGTCATATTCAATGGACGATCCGAACCAGCACACAGGCAAGCCTTGAGGAGCCACGCTGGGTTGTCGGCTGCCCAGCTTCCTCTGGGCAGCTCATGTGAAGCTGGCCCACCACGGCGGTGAGGGGTGTGGACTCTGGGCCCCGACTGCCTGGGCTTGAATCAGCTCTACCGTGGCCAGTAGAGTAACAGTCTGCATCCCAGTTTCTCATCTGTAAACGTCACCCCCATTTGAAAGGACCACGTGAGCTGACATTTTAATTTTTATTATTTATTTATTTATTTATTTATTTTTGGGGGGTTGAAGTCTCACTCTGTCGCCCAGACTGGAGTGCAGTGGCCGCTCCCGGCCACCGCAGCCTCAACCTGCTGGGCTCTGGCGATCCTTCCGCCTCAGCGTTCCAAGTAGCCGGAATTACAGGCCTGCGCGATCACGCCAGGCTAATCTTTTGATTTATTGTAGAGATGAGGTCTCGCTGCCCAGGCAGGTCTCGGACCCATGGGCTCAGGCAATCCACTCACCTCGGCCTCCCAAAGGCGCGGGATGACAGGCTGAGCATTTTTAAAGCTCAGAAAAGGGAGCCTGGTCCAAGGCAGGTGCCGAGGGAGTGTCTGCTAAAAGCATCGACAGTGCCCGGCTCCCTTGAGGCTTGGTGAGCCCAGCACCGGCCTCACTTCCAGGATGCCCGAGGCGCAAGCAGAGAGCTCCCATGACCAGACACACAGCTCCTTTGCTGCGCGGCCCCGACGGACAGGCCTTCGTGAGTGCGTGCCTGTTCTGGAAGCTGCGCTTCCCCCTTGAGCTCCGTCACAACAGAGAGTGGAGAGTCGAAGACCTTGGCCACGGAGGCCCGGGATGACCTGGCGTCGTAGAGAGACCTTCATAGGATTGGTATCCCCAAGACGTAGGGTGTCTCCATGCCTGGCATGGGGAAGCACGGACTTCTGAGTCCATTTGATCTCCAGAAGGGGAGATCCACGTGCAGGTCTGCACAGAAGCTGCTGCTTCGCCTCCTGGTTCGAAGGTGTCGGCCTCAGATGTTTGACGCGGCCTTGGTGCTCGCCATTGCGCACGCCGGCTTCGCGAGCCCAGGGAGAGACACACACCGTGCGGTAGGCCGACTTTCTCCTCATCTCTGGGGACCCCCCCGGCCTGCTTTATGTCCACTTTGCTTCTTCCTCTGGCAGGTCCAGGCCTCCTCCCACTTCTTCCAGGTCACTTCTCTGGGGGCATCCGGTTCCTGTCTCTGCCCACGCTGGCTCAGCTCCCGGCTCTCCTCTCCCTGCTCCCGTGGGGAGTCCCCCCAGGCGCCCCACGATCTTGTCTTCTTCCCGTCCCCCCCCGCCGCGTTTCAGCAGCTCCCACCCAGACTTCATCTCAGTCACCTTGCGCTTGCCTTTTGCCCACCCTGACAACGCCCGAACGTGACGTGGTGGGCGGCCCAGCGGCCCCCCGGGAGACCGTCCACCCAGAACCTCAGAAAGTGATCTTATTTGGAGAAAGCACCTTGGCAGACATCATTAAGTTCAGGATCTTGAGACAAGATCATCCCGGAGTAGGGTGGACTCTAAATCCGATGACCTGTGTCCTTATAAGAAGAGGGACACCTGGACACAGACACACAGCGGTCATGGGGTGACAGAGGCAGGGATCAAGGAGATGCGCCTGCAAGCCAAAGGACACCAAGCAGTGCTGGGAGCCACCAGAAGCCGGGAGAGAGGCCTGGGCAGATTCTCCCTCAGAGCCTCAGAAGGAGCCAGCCCTGCTGACACCTTGACCTTAGACTCCTGGCCTCCAGGACTGTGAAAGGATTAAAAAAAAATTTTTTTTTTTTTGAGTCAGGGTCTCACTGGAGTGCAGTAGTATGATCATGGCTCATTTGCAGCCTCCTGCCTCAGTCTCCTAAGTAGCTGGGACTACAGGCGTGCACCACCATGCCCTGCTAAATTTTTATTTTCATAGAGACAAGGCCTCACTATGTTGCCTAGACTAGTCTCGAACTCCTGGACTAAAGCAATCCTTTCACCTCAGCCACCCTGAATGTTGGGATTACAGGCATGAGCCACCACACCTGGCCAAAGATAAACATCTGTTGACTGAAGCTGCCCGGCTTGTGGTTTTTTGTTACAGCAGCCACTGGATATCAGTGTACGTGGCCAAGTGTTGCTGGAGAAGCCGGCACAACGGCCCCCAGTCCTGTCCCTGCAGGGCGCATTCTGCCAGGTATCCCTCTCAAACCCTGGCCACCTCCCCAATGCAGAGAGGCATAGCCAAATAAACTCTGGAAATTTCTTTTTCCCTACCTACAGACTTGCGAGCGCCTGAAAACAGCCGTGCCTCCTCCCCCCACCCAAACATCATTCTTGTCTTTTTTTTTTTTTTTGAGTTGGAGTCTCACTCTGTCGCCCAGGCTGGAGTTCAGTGGCATGCTCCCGGCCACTGCAGCCTCGACCTACTGGGCTCCAGCGATCCTTCCACCTCAGCCTTCCAAGCAGCTGGAACTACAGACATGTGCTACCATGCCAGGCTAATTTTTTGATTTATTGTAGAGACGAGGTCTCACCATATTGCCCAGGCTGGTCTCGAACCTGTGGGCTCAGGCAATTCTCTTGCCTCGGACTCCCAAAGTGCTGGGATTATAGGCTTGAGCCACTGCGTCCACCATTCTGGTCTTGACACAACAAATCTTCATTCCTCTTACTCCAGTTCCACCCTCCAGTGCTCAAAGGCAGAGCTCATTTCCAGAGAAAGCCTCACTTCCAGTGCCTTCTGCAGTGGTTCCTCACCTAATCACCATCTGGTTCCCACCCCTCCCAACCCCGGACAAGCCGTGAAGCTGTTCTTCCTGATCCAGGCAGGAGGGCTCCTAGTTTCCAAATCCAGCTCCACTCTTCTGTGTGTGGCTTCCTTGACTCGCGAGCGATCCTGTCTGCCCTCGATGATCTCCCTCCTGGGGCGTGTGGGATAATGTCTCCTTCTGCCTTTGGGCCATTCCTTCCCAGAGCCCCCTTGTGGAGTCCTCTTCCTCCCTAGCAGTGTTGGCTTTTTTCTCAGAAAACCAACTTCTCACTGTCCACTTCTTCCCCAGAGAATCCAGCTCCCCAGCTTGGGGTACCCTGGGGGCGGACACACACACAGTAGGTGTGCAGAAAGTCCCGGGATGGATGGATGAATGGACTACCACCTCCACCCAAGACGCTTCTCTGAGCCTCTCGCTCCAGGAACACTCCACTGGGATTTTCCTCAAGCCCATACAAGACATTTGTTCCAAGCTGTCACTTCTGTGTCCCTGGAAAATCCCCAACTCGGTCAGTTACTAACTATGTGTCCAAGCAGGTAAATGCACCTCTGGAATCGATATAAAGTCTTTGGTTTCTCAAGATTACACACATTTCTTTTTTTTTTTGAGTTGGAGTCTCACTCTGTCGCCCAGACTGGAGTGCAGTGGCCGCTCCCGGCCACCGCAGCCTCCACCTGCTGGGCTCCGGCGATCCTTCCGCCTCAGCCTTCCAAGTAGCTGGAACTACAGGTGCGCGCTACCACGCCCTGCTAATTTTTAAAATTTATTGTAGAGATGAGGCCTCTCCAAGTTGCCCAGGTGGGTCTCGAACCTGTGGGCTCAGGCAATCCACTCACTTCAGCCTCCCAAGGCGCAGGATTACAGGCTGAGCCACCGAGTTTTCTGTCTCTTCCTCTCCCACTCCCAACGGCCACCTGTGGTCCCCTGACAAGACCGACTCCCTGCTTCACGTCAGAGAGGACCTTGTGCACCTGGCCCTGCAGGTTGGCCTGGCTCTAGCCTCTGCCTGCTGAGAGCAACCTCGCCTTTTATGTGCATCTGGGAGTGCCTGGCCCAGGAACTCCTCCTGGGAACCCCATGCCCTCTCCCCTCCACGTCCCTGTGAACGCTGGTCTTTGTCTGGAAAGCTGCCCCTAGTTTTGTCCTTGAGAGGCAGCCTGAAGCTGCACGTGGCAGCCCAAACGTCAGTCCCCTGGGAAGTCTTCCTGTCTCCGTGGAGGCCGAGACCCTCCCTCCTCATCAGCCCTGGCCGTTCCTGGTACTTCGAGCAAACATCTGTTTCCTCCATGGTCGTACTGTGCGGTCACAGCGCACTGACCTCATTTATTCACATGTCTGTCTCCTGTCCTTTCACTGCTGTGAGCCCGGGGCCCGGTGAGGGCCCGGCACACAGTGTTTGTTACACGATGGACTGAATGGATGAACGGATGAATGCATTTGCAACTCTGAGGCAGGCCGCCGCCCTCGTCTTTCTGCGCCAAGGTTCGAGATGGGAAAGCCAGACCCCAACTCACGGGTTCCAGCCTAAGTCCGCTGGGTTGATGTAGAGGATGCCGGCCCTGGAGACGGTGGCTGGGGTGGCCGTCCGCAGGTGGCTGATTTCGAACACCAGCCTCATGGTGCGGTTCAAGGGGATGCGCTCGTTGCTGGCCAGGGTGAGGACCTGGGAGGGAGACAGCTGCAGATGCGAGCCATCCTGCGGCAGATCTCTGGGCAAGGGGTGGGGGACCTGCGCCAGCACCACCCGGCCCCCCCCACGACCAGCCTTCCCTGAACCCGAGTTTCTCCGCCTTCCACTTCAGCCCACCTCTGTCCTCTGACCCCCACCCGTGCCCGCACCTGCACGTGGGCAACATGAGCGGCCTCAACACATGCACCCATCTGCTTTTCAAACCCTGACTCTCCCCTCCGTGGAAATTCTCGTGTTCCCTCCTTTGCCCAATTGAGAGGCTTTAAAAAAAATTTTTGTTGAGTCGGGGTCTCTCTCTGTCACTCAGACTGGAGTGCAGTAGCAGGATCATGGCTCACCACAGCCTCGCCCTCCTAGGTTCAGGTGATCCTTCCGCCTCAGCCTTCTGAGTAGCTGGGACTATAGGCATATGCCACCACGCCTAAGGGATTTTTTAATTTTCTTTGTAGAGACGAGGTCTCGCTATGTTGCCCAGGCTGGTCTTGAACTTCTGGGCTCAAGCAATCCTCCCTGTTTGGACCTCCCAAAGTGTTGGGATTATAGGTGTGAGCCACCGTATCCAGTTAAGAATCATTTTTCAAAACTGCGTCTAGATAATTCTGAATGTTGTTTCTGACTCCCCAAGCATTAGCTGTTGCTTCCACGTTAGGCCACAATGAACTGGAGAAGACGCTTCCCAGGTTTTCACCGGCAACCCATCCTGCTGCTGCAGAATAGGTCAGTGGAAGCGTGTGTGTGGAACATCACATGTGGAAAACTTCACTGGATGGGGTACCTCCACCCATCATAGTTTTCTGTGTGTTCCAGACACCTGCCTTCCGGAGTCACTGCTGCAGGGTCTGAGTTGCGTGGGGTCTTCCTCCCCAGGCCTCCCTGCCCCCTCCTTAGGTGGCCTTGGGGGCCAGCTTAGAATCCAGGGCCCCAAACCTTGTTGTCATCCATGACGGTGTTGAGAGACTCGATCCACATGGGGTCAATGTCCCCATCGAGGACGATCCACTTGGGGCCGTCGTGAGTGATGTTGGCCAGGTCTCGCATGATGGTGGAGAACAGGCCTGGAGGAGGGGACGGATGTGACGCGGTCACGTCGAACCAGGTGCTCCGAGCCACTCCTGCCGCCCTCTGGTCCTCACTGGACCGGACCCTGCCCCGCCTGGAAGTGGCCTTCAGAGGGACAGCAGAGGCCTCGGCCATGAGGGGTCCAGGCTCCTCCCCCTCCCTTCTCCTCACCCCGAGGGCCAGGTGGCCTCCCTCCTATACCTCCTGTCTGAGGCCCTGCTTTTGTCCCCTCTGATCCTGCATACTGTCTTCTGTCACGCCCTCCCTGGCGTCTCTGCACCCTTCATGGGGCATCACCCTGGCTCTGCTAGCTCTGCTCCTTCCCTGTCTGCGTGCGTGCACACTCAGCGCTTGCTCTCTCTCTCTCTCTCTCTCTCTCTCTCTCTCTCTCTCTCTCTCTCTCTCT
>NW_007257477.1:1350788-1360341 GCF_000164805.1 Carlito syrichta | reverse complement strand
TCTCTCTCTCTGTCTACTGAGCATGCTCCGTGGAGCGGGCGGGGGGTACAAAGCCCCCACCACCTCACCAGGCTTGTGTTCTAGCAGGGGAGGAGTGAGATACTCAAACAGAAGGAAATGAGGGGGTGACAAGATCCCTGGGTAGGGAGTGGGGGACCGATGGGGGTAGAGCCCTCCCCTGGGCCCCCAGCCAGGGTTCCCTCCTCCCCTGGGGCCACACCTCACCCCCTGACCTCCGCTGGCCCCTCCCACCTCTCGTGGTTCCTTTCTCCAGTTCACCCCTGGCCGAGCTGCTTCCTGGGAGATACCCCTCCTAGAGGCTCACTGACCAGGCATGCCCTTCCCCAGCCCAGCATCCCACCTGTGTGTCCAGCCTTGCCCTGGGTTCCTCCGGCAGGGTCACGCCCGCCCTTGCTCAGGCCACCTCCCCTTGGCCTGCTCACCTTCCTCCCCTGCCTGGGGCATGTGCCCTCTGGTCCCCGGAAGCGCTGTGACTGTGGCGCCGCCAGCACAAGACCCCACCCAGCCCATGAGCCACCGCGGCCTCCCGGGGTGCCTGGCCCACAGGAAGCTCTCAGCGCCTATTGTGCCCGCCCAATCCACGGGTGGCTTGTGGACCTGGGCGTGGCCCCACCGCGCCGCCCCACGGGGTCCCGGGAACGCCCTCCGGCTACCGTCTTTCCACTCCCTGGTGGCTGGGTTGATGATGCCAAAGAGCTCGTCGCAGGTGACGGCCTTGGGGTCCAGGTCCACGGTCACTGGCCTCCTTTTCATGTTCTGGTAGGTCTTGTTGAGGGACTTGAGGACCTGGGTGAAGGCAGGTTCTCTCACGAGGGCCTCCGCATCCCCGGCATGTCCCACTCCCAACCCGGGACGTCGTGTGGCCCTGCCCCCAGGGGCCCTTTCTGGGAGCCCGGATGCCTTTTAGGAACCAGACGTAGAACCCCTCCCTGGGTCTGGCTGGCCTTGGGACTCGCAGGTGAGTCTGTACCCTCCGAACAACAATGGGGCAAAGGTGACCTGGGTGGTCGGGAACTAATGGTTCATGTCTATGGCCCACAGAGAGCTGCTGGCCCAAGACTATGCCGAGCTCCAAAAACATTCACACCGGTTTCCTCCTCCTAGTATAAGTGGCACACGCTCTTCGAAAAGTCACTGAAGGGAAGAAAACCCCTACGATTCCTTCACCCAGAGAAAATGAGTGTGGAGGACATTTGAGGATATTTAGTGTATGGGTGTGTCTATGTTCCTTTTTAGAAAACTGGGTTCATACAGCTTCTGTCTTTAAAAAAAAAAAGATAACTAAGCTGTGAATTTCCCCTCTGTGTGTAGTCTTTGGGAATGATTTTTATAAACTATTTTGCAAAGGCTGGGTCTTGCTCTGTCACGCAGGCCGGCGTGCGGTGGTGTGATCATAGCTCACTGTAACCTTAAACTCCTGGGCTCAAGCAATCCTCCCGCCTCAGCCTCCCGAGCAGCTGGGACTACAGGTGTGAGCCACCGTGCCCAACCAAGAATGATCTCTAACAGCAGTGGAAGAGTCCACCCTGTGTGCGTGTAGCTGAACCCTCGGGTGGGACAGAATTTTCCAGTGGGGTAGACATCCGTGACCTGTGTCACCCTCCCCCTTTCACCGTGCCCTAGGAAGGAAACCAGGGGACAGGAGGGTGGAGGGACGGCTGCAGAGAGGGGAGGCGAGCGACTGGTGTCGAGGGGAAGGGAGCGGGAGGACAGGAGGGAAGTCCTCACCGGAGCGCTCCACCGGGGCTGTGGACTCCTGTCCCCTCCTCCTGGGCCCCAGCTTCCTTCCTGGCCCGAGACGCATTTGGGGCCCGGGCAGGGGCTCCAAGGATGCACCGGGCTGGGGCCCCCGGGGTGGGGGAGCAGGCGACGGAGGGCCCCTCGCCCCAGCCCGCCCCACGCGCGGGGTCCCCGCGGGGCCCTCGGGGTGCCGTGCCTGAGACTTGCCGCTGCCCGCGTTCCCGATGACAAACACCGAGTGCCGGACCTGCAGCAGCTCCTCCAGCTGCACCACCTTCAGCACGAAGCTGTCCTCTGCCTGCAGCTGGAGCTCCACGATGCTCTGCTTGATGATCTGGCGGCCCGGGAGGCGGGGGAGCGCAGAGTCAAAGCGGGCTTTCTTTCCCGTGGAGGCCAGGCAGGGGGCTGCCTGCCTGGGGTGGGGGGCGACGGCAAGGTACCCTGGGCCCTCCGATGCGGATGCGCTGGCAAGTTCGGCTCCTGTTGCGAGCAAGCGCTCCCACATCCCCGCCGCGGCCTCAGGAGGGGAAGGGTCCGCCCGAAGCCCCCCTAGGCACAGTCGAGCGATGACCCCCACCACCACATTAAGAGGGAGGGGCTGGCCAGGGTCCGGGGGACCGCAGTGGGCCCGGAGTCTCTCCCGAAGCACGGGGAGGTGTGCGTGTGCGGCGGGGGCCGCCCGCCCTGATGCTGCAGGGTTCTCTCAGGTACCCTCCAACATCCCCGGGGAGGAAATGTCGCGGGCAGGGAGGAAGCCCAGGGGGAGCCACCTTCTCAAAATTCAGGTCTCGCTTCCGGGGCACATCCAGAGCCGGGAAGAGGTCCCCGATGAGGCCCATGAACACGGGCAGGTCGTCGGTCACGATCTTGGGGATGTTGAAGTCCCTCAGGGCCCTCATGAGCACCTGGTCCTCTGCCCGGCTGGGGTCCCCCCTCTTCAGGGAGCCGGCCACCACCAGCACAGACTTGATGGCTCTCAGGCCCCAGTCGTAATGATCCTGCAGGTGGGCGGGGTGGGGGGGGACAGGCGTCTGGCTCGGCCGGGCCCGGGCTGGCTCTGGGTCAGGGAGGGCCGGGACGGAGGCCGGCAGGGGGCTGGGAGGCCACGGATTCTCGCCAGGCGGGTCTGGAAGGCAACCTCGGCTGCTGTCTGCCCCTTGCCCTCCTCCCACCCCTGCCCCCTGGCGTGCACACCTACCTGCTTTGAAAGCAGCTCCTTGCACAAGGTGTAGAGGGTGATGAACTTCCTAGCCAGAAGGCGGGCATCCAGAAAGCCCTCGGCCACCAGCATAATCTCGCATATCAGTTCAAAGTCGGGGACGACCATAGCACAGGGTCTGGGGATGCCAGCCGTGGCCGTGGGCTTCCACCGCACCCACTTGCTCCGCCCACACCCCCGCCCGTCCAGCTTCACCTAGAAGACCATGCCTCACCTACCAGGTGGACCACAGCCCATCAAGTTCGGTCCCGCCCCCCGCCTCACTGGCTCCTCCCACACCCTCCGCTGGGCCTGCCTTCCAGGGCGTCGAAGGGCACTCCTTGGCACCGCCTGGGTCACCGCAGCCACTCACCGGTCGCCTGGGCCACGCACCTGAACAAGGCCTTTAAGTTCTCGGGCAACTCGGCCCGCCCGGCGTAGCCAGGGTTCATGGTGATGAAGAGGCCGACGGTGGGGATAAGACTGATTCTCTCTCCCAGGAAATTGAACGTTTTCTTCTTGGCCCGAATTGCATCTTGGACACATTTTACCTGTGTGGTTGGTACACGGACATGTCAGCATGGAAACGACCAGCTTCCAAGGGCCGGCTGGGCCTTCATTTATGACAGAGCGTGTGGCTGTGAATCGGCAGTGTCCTCCTAGTGTCTTTTTAACATCAAGCTTCTTGGCTGGGCTCGGTGGCTTGGGCCCATGGGTTCGAGACCAGCTCGGGCAACTTGGCAAGACCTCATCTCTACAATAAGTCAGAAATTAGCCAGGCATGATAGCACATGCCTGTAGTTCTGGCCACTTGGAAGGCTGAGGCAGAAGGATCGCCAGGGCCCAGCAGGTCGAGGCTGGGTGGCCGTGAGTGTGCCACTGCACTCCAGCCTGGGAGACAGAGTGAGACTCCAACTCAAAAAAAAAAAAAGAAATCAAACTTTTTGATATATATATTTTTTGAGATAGAGTTTCTCTTTGACACCCTGGCTGGAGTGCAGTGACACACTCACAGCTCACCACAGCTTTGAACTCCTGGGCTCAAGCGATCCTTCTGCCGCAGGTTCCCAAGAAGCTGGGACTACAGGCATGCACCACCATGCCCAGTTAATTTTTCTGGCTTTTTTTTTTTTTTTTTTTTTTGAGTAGAGACGGAGTCCTTGCTTTGTTCCCCAGGCTGGTCTCAAACTTTGGCCTCATGCAATCTTCCCCCCAGTGCTCCCAAAGTGCTGGAGTGACAGGCGTGAGCCATTGCGCCCTGCCAAGCTTTCTGATTTCGAGACAATCGTGGATTCGCATGCGGTGTAAGAAGAATCATGGAGGTGATTCCGTGTGGCCTCTGCCCAGTGTCCCTCCCTGGAACATCTGGCAGGACCAGGGTGCCCTGTCCCGGCGGGGTCCTGATATCGATGCAGCCAGGCGCAGCACTTCTGTCACCACGGGGGGCTCCTGGGTCCCTCTTCACAGTCACACCCACCTCCCTCTCGCCTCCACCCTCCCCCAGGCCCTGGCAACCACCGGTCTGTCTGCCTTCCGTTTCTGTGACTTTGCATTTCGTGACTGTGATGGAAGGTAGGCTCATATAGCGTGTGGTGCTCTGAGATGGCTTTTGTTACTCAGCAAAATTCTCTGGAGATGCATCCCGGCTGTTACAAGAACCAAGGCTTTCTGCCTCCTGGCCTCTTTCTGTGTTCTGTTTCCACTCTGGCACTGACCCGTCAGAGGACTGGTTAGTAGCCATCTCCGTATCAGACGGTCTTTAGGACAGTCTGTGGGTTACTGGGGTTAAATCTCACACTTTTTCAGGGATCTGTGGGGGGCGGTTGGTCTTTTGGGAACCCCCCCCCCCCCCCCCCCCCGCAGAGGGCAACTGCAGATCTTCACGTCACCACTTGAGGGCACCCAACACTCGTGGTAAAGCCTCTGTCCCGCGCCTGCTGGTCCAAGTCTTCCCATCAGAGCAAAGTGCTGGTGCTGTTTCTCCTGGACTCTTCCCCACGGCTGGTCTGCAGATTGTGCGGCTCACCCTCGGGCAGGGCTGGGGCTGGGACACCCCAGAACCCTGCCTCCCTGTAGCCCAAGCCTTTCCTACCATCTCCACTGGAGTCCACTAACATATTCTGGCCACTGACTTTGGGGTGGGCAGAAACTGCATGGGGGTCGGGGGTGAGGTCCCCGAGGCAGAGGCCAGCACTGCCCCTGGGCCGGGGTCGCTGGCCCCAGGCATTGCCGCCCACCAGTCTCTTGGCCACGCGGCCTCCAGCCCCGGGGCTCAAGGGTGATTTGAGTGGGGTGAGGACAGAAGAGCGGAAGCCGCCCGTGCCCACCGCAGCCGCCTCTTACCCGCAGGCAAACCTGTGCCATCAACCCCATTTTACAGGGGAGAAAACGGAGGCACGGAGAGTGACCGAATTAAATGAGGATGTTTAAACCAGGCTCTCCACCCTGGTCAGGGGTCTTGAGCAGCCCAGGCTGGCGTCAGCTCCTGGCCTCTCTACTGTGGGGGACGGGAATCCCAGTCCCGGCAGCACCCTGACTTCCGTGTCCTTGTGGAATGTCACAGTGGATCCAGGCCTCTAGGTTGGCCTCAGCTTGCCGTAGCGAGCCCAGTGGTCCTCAGCCCTGGTAGGCATCAGGATCACAGGAAGCCATTTGCAAAAATGCTCACCCCAACATGTAGGGCAGGACCCAAGGGGAATATGGGGAATGCAGGTGCAGGCTCTTCACCCCCGAGACCCCTGCCCTCCCAACCACAGTGCGCCCAGTGCTCTGACGTGGGTGTTCCCAAAATATACGGTTGCATGTCCTCCCTCCCTTCCTCCCTTTCTCCTGTTTTTCCTTTCCTGCTGTTCTTTCCACATCCCAAATTGAGAAACTCCTATGCAACCTTCAATGCCCCACTCCACCGTATCTATAACAGAGCACTCTGTCCTTCTCCCCTTGGCAAAATTAATTATCTCCCCATCTGTATTTGGTTACATATGTGCTCACATATCTGGTTCTTTCTGTTTCCAATCTGTATGACCAAGCACGCTCTGGGCCCCTGGAGGATAAGGCTTGGGGAGGTCTCTCTCATCTTTGTATCACACTGTCCTTCGCCCGGTGTCTGGAGTTAGCCAGTGTATGAGAGCACAGGAAAGCTGATAAGCCTGAGGCCGTCACCCTGAGGCAGGACACCCACCTGCACGGCGATCACGGACAGGACTTCCACCGAGATCCGATTAAATTCATCGAAGCAGCCCCAGGCTCCCGTCTGGGCCAGGCCCTTGTAGATATTTCCACAGGACTAGAAAGGGCGAGAAAGAAGAGTGCGGCAGAGAACGGAAGAGCCGGAGCGGGGAGGAGGAGCAGGCACGCCCTGTGGGGGGCATCCGCCCCCACTTCTTGGCAGGACGGCTCACTGCCCAGAAGGGCTTACCACCCAGAGGCTGGGTGCCAAGAAGACCCCTCCTTTCACCCTTGACCCTGCAGGTCCCCAGCCAGGGGTCTCTGACGGGCGCATGCGTTCCGGCAAAATCCCACCCTGGCATTTTCCTTTGCCTTTTCATGTATGCACACGGGGCAGGGGGGAGGCCCTCTGAGGTGGGGATGGGGCACAGGGCGCACTCAGAAAGACTGTTCTAGACGTCTTTGTTCTAGACCCTTCCCCACGGACAGCTGGGACTTCTGGCAAATATTACACCCCTTCCAGGGGGATCCAACTTTCGATTTCACTTTTCTAAAATCCAGGAAGCTGGTGAGGACTGTGAGGCCTTGACCGTCAGCAGGGTTAGCGGGCCCTGTCCTCAGCCTCAGGACGGGGTCCCCCAGACTGTGGGCTCAGATATTGGAGAGGGAGAAAGGCCCTCTGCAGGCCCCGGGTGGGAAACTCAGGGACCACGCCCTTCCGCCGACCCCTCCAGCCCACACCGCCAAGGCATGCCATCCCCTGCGGGACCCTCTGTGGCCTGAAGCTGTCCTGCACTGTCTCTCATGGCCGATGGGACCGGGCCTTCCCCTGCTCCCCGCCCACGCCCACCTGGACGTTCTCGTACCCATATCCATGCTGAACCATGAAGGAGGTGCTCACCCCTGTCTGGTGCCCCCTGTTCTGGGCAGTCTTGGCAGTGAGGTCCAGAGAGGGTTACTTCCAGAGCAGGGCTGGGGCAGGATATTTGGGGCTGGGTTTGTCCACCCTGGGAGTCTCCTCAGCCGGGACACCCGAGGGGAAGGCCTTCAGCCAACGGGGGCCTCGGCGCCTCTTCCCCCAGGCTGCGATCTGCAGGCGTCCAGAGACTTGGAGCTCACTGCGGGGCCTCCGGGGACAGGTACTCGGGGCTGTTCCTACGTGGGGACCTCAGGTCCCACCTCCAGGCCTCGGCTGCGTACCTTGTAGTCCATCTGCTCGGAGCAGTTGAAGACATACACCATGGTGCCCAGGGCTCTGCCCAGGTCCTTGGTGGTCTCTGTCTTGCCGGTCCCGGCGGGGCCTGCGGGGGCCCCGCCCATGATCAGATGGAGGGACTGGGTCAGGGTGATGTAGCACCTGCGAGGGACCGCGGGTGAGCTCGTCCGCCGGCCTCCCCGCCGCCGCCGCCCACAGCCTCTGCCATTGCAGTGCGTTAATTGCTTTTTTATTACAGCTGCTCAGCCCAGGAAGCACGCCCGGCAGGGGAGGGCAGGAAGGACTTCAGATGCGACTGAGGGACAGGTGCTGTCCAGGACAGAGGCGGCCCAGGTGCCCTTGCCACCTACGGCATTTGGGGACATGGCTTTACTTAAACTGATAGTCGTAGCAATAATACCCACATTCACTGAGGGTCTGCTTGGAGCAGCCGCTGGTCTTAGCACTTTTCGTTGGCAAATAATCCACCCAACAAGCTCATGGGGATTCGCAAAACATCATCCCACTTAGCAGGCCCACAGAGAGGGTGAGCGACTCTCCCAAGGTCACACAGCTAGTGTCAGAGTGAGGAGGAGGTGGAACCCAAGGCCCGGTGCCTCGCAGCGGGCAGGACCGAATCTGAACATGGGTTCCCCTGGCCCAAGTGCCGGGTCCCTTCAGCCTCAGCCACTGACATCCAAGTCTGACCGTTCAAAGGACCCACCGGAATGGAATCAAGAAAACTGTGACTAGCTGAGGGCCAGGGGCCAGGGCAGCAGGCGCGCCCTCACCTGTCTGTGAGCGGGGTGATGACCAGCCGCGGGGTGTTGCCCAGATACTCGTAGGAGTACTGGATCTGGGCGTCGCAGATGTTGGCAAAGCAGTGTCGCTTCTCCTCGTCCCAGCGATGCCGCAGCTGGGACTGCCAGGTGAAGGCCTGAGCGCTCTCCACCTGCGGTGAGAGTCCGGGCTCTCCTTGGGGGTCCAGGAGAATGTGAGAGCCAGGCCCGACCCGGAGGATCCAGCTTGCCTCCAGGCCGGTCCCCGAGCCCTCGGGGGACCCTGCCTGACCCTCTTTCCCGCTCCAGCACCCACGTCCAACCGCAGGGCTGCCCCCAGAAAGAGGGGCCCCTCCGGTGAGCGGGGATCCCTTCCCCAATGGGGTGGGGAAGCAGGGTGGCCGCTGCCTGCGAGAGTCATCCCCCAGGAAGGGGACGCAGAGGGGCTGGAGTCCGGGTCCCGCCCCTCTCCAGCCCCCCTGGGGCCACGCGCGTGCCTTGGCCGTGATCATCTTGGCCACCACGTCCCGGGCGTGCACGTCGATGGTGCAGATGGTCATGATCTTCATTCTGTCGCCCGCGTTGAGGTTCCCGATGAGCAGCGTGATGAGCACGTTCAGCTGGCTGACCTGTGGAGACCGACACCAGATCCTGCGGATGCCCGCTGCGCTCTGGGCGGTCTCCCGGCTGCGCGCCCCGGGCGCCCAGGTCCTAAGGGGGCGCACAGCGACCGCGCAGGGAAGACCACGGTGCCCTCGGGGGAGCCTCTCCGAGCGGTGAGTTGGAAGATTTGATGCCAGGGGAAGAGGGAGGATATTAAGCAAAAACTGCCGATTTTAACGCTGTCCAGATCGTTCGTATATTTTTGCGTGTCAATCAGCGACACGCACACAAGTAGGAAGTTGCATAAGAAGATGTTCACTGTGTGATATGTGGGTGGTGGGATTATGGGTAACTTTTCCTATGGATTATGGGCAACTTTTCCTATTATCTTAAAAAATTATCTTTAGTTTCTAGAAATCTAACCAAGAATCTTTTTTTTTTTTTTTTTTTGAGCTGGAGTCTCTCACACTTGTCGCCCAGGCTGGAGTGCGATGGCACGCTCACTGGCCACCGCAGCCTCAACCCGCTGGGCTCAGGAGATCCTTCCGCCTCAGCCTTCCAAGTAGCTGGAACTACAGATGCATACCACCACACAGGCCTAGCTTTATTGTGTGTGATTTATTGTAGAGACGAGGTCTCACCAAGTTGCCCAGGCTGGTCTCAAACCCCCGGACCCAGGCAATCCTCTTGCCTTGGCCTCTCAAAGTGCTGGTATTACGGGCTGAGCCACGGTGCCCCGGCCCCAACCAAGAATCTTTTTTTTTTTTTGAGTTGGAGTCTCACTCTGTCATCCAGACTGGCGTGCAATGGCCGCTCCCGGCCACCGCAGCCTCGACCTGCTGGACTCCG
>NW_007257477.1:1327457-1350624 GCF_000164805.1 Carlito syrichta | reverse complement strand
CACAGTGGCTGACACCTGTAATTCCAGCATTTTGGGAAGCCAAGGTGAGAGGATTGCATGAGCCCACAAGTTCGTGACAAAGTTGGAGACAAGCCCGGGCAACACAGCAGTAATCATCTCTAAAATAAATTTAAAAATTAGCCAGGTGTGGTGGCACGCACCTATAGTTCCAGCTACTTGGGAGGCTGAGGGAGAAGGATCGCCTGAGCCCAGCAGGTCGAGGCTGAAGTAGCCATGATCATGCCACTGCACTTCAGCTTGGTCAATAGAATGAGACTCTGACTCAAAAAAAAAAAAAAAAAAAAAAAGACTTGTAGTAGCATCTGATGATTTCCAGAAAATCAAAATTACCTGTTTCTGATGATGTCACTGGCGGGTGGAAGCATCTGGGCTTGCCAACACTTGACCACATTTGACCTCCAGAAATGGTGATTTGAAAACCAGCCCAATACAAATAAATTTACCTTTTTTCCCGATAACCATAGAAATTGACCTGCCTGGTCTTAAAGCTTGAAACTTACCTTTGTCTTATCTGAGTTCCCTTCTCGGGAAACCAATCTTGGGTCTCCCAGATAGTTTCAAAGAACTAAACCTCACCAGATCACTACGGGACGCCAGACCCCTCACCTGTCATGACCACCTGCCGCCTGCTGACCAACTCCTCTTCCTGTTTTCCTCCCTAATTCCTGTTTTCCTGCACATGGCTACATTTCTTCTCTGCAATATAAACCCCTAACTTTGGCCATCTGGGGGGAGATGGATTTGAGGCTCATCTCCCATGTCCTCAGCAGATGTTGCCTGAATAAAACCTTCTTCCCTGGCAATACTCGTTGTCCCAGTGACTGTCCCAGTGCGTTGAACAACAGGGCCTCAACCAGACCCCTGGCATTTTGGTAACAGTTTCACAAGGTTCAGTCTTAGAGAGGAAGGTCTCTCTGGTCATCGCTGGACAGAGCTTTAGATGGACACATGGGATCACGCACCTGCTTTTTGTTGTAATCTTTGATCGCGTTTTCGTAGCCTTCCTCCAACCTGGCAAACGCCATGCCCACCTCAGTCGTCCACCAGATCTGGGTGCACGTGAGGGCAATCTGAAAGCAGATGGGTGTCTCCCATTACCTGTGCGGTGAGCCATCGTCAATCACTGCTCGTAAATTGGGCGTGGTGGCTCACACCTGTAATCCCAGCACTTTGGGAGGTGGAGGCAAGAGGATTACCTGAGCCCAGGGGTTTGGGACCAGCCTGGGCAACTTGGCGAGACCTTGTCTCTACAATAAATCAAAAATTAGCCGGGTGTGGTGGCACATGCCTGTTGTTCCAGCTCCTTGGAAGGCTGAGATAGAAGGATTGCTGGAGCCCAGCAGGTTGACGCTGGGGTGGCCATGAGCGTGCCACCGCACTCCAGCCTGGGTGACAGAGTGAGACTCCAACTCAAAAAAAAAGACTGCTCATAAAAGTGTTCATGCCGAGAAATTAAACTGCTTTTCAGGGGACCGTTATTACAGAGAGAACACTTGAAAGCAGCAATTGCCGCCCCGTCTTAGAATCCCATTTCACCAGCCAAGCCCACCTTCCCAGGCTCAGACCTGGGCCGGATAGTCCAGGATCCATTGCTCCCTCGGCTTCTCCTCATAAGTCACCACGGCTTCCGGGATTTCGTGCCGGAGGGTAGCGCACATCCGATCTAGCACTCGGTTCAGCCACACTTCCACCTGGGGACCAATGATTTGCTTTGTTGTAAACAAAAAAGCTGACTCTCATCATCCTCCCAGGGATAGATGTGTCAAGGGTTTTACAGTAAAAATAACCCACTCAAAAAATGCGGCCAGTCAAAATATGATACAGGCTGATCAAACAAACAAACAAAATGTGACTGGGGGCCAGGTATGGTGGCTCACACCTATAATCCCAGCACTTTGGGAGGCCAAAGTGGGAGGATTGCTTGATGCCAGGAGTTTGAAACTGACCTGGGCAACACAGCAAGACCTCGTCTCTACAAAAATTAAAATAGAAAAATTAACTGGGCATGGTGGTGTGTGCCTGCAGTCCCAGCTACTTGGGAGGCTGAGGCAGAACAATTTGAGCCCAGGAGGTTGAGGCTGTGGTGAGCCATGATGGTGCCACTGCACTCCAGCCTGGGAGACAAAGTGAAGCCCTAACTCAAAAACAAACGAACAAAAACAAAAACCAAAATGTGGCTGGGAAGCCAAGATGTAAACGCCAGCAAAACTTGTTGCATTAAGCATTCAGGTCTACACAATATTAGTTCCAAGCAGGGAAAGGGAGAGGATCCAGGGAACAATTTAAAAGAGAAGTGAGCTAAGCCCACGCTCCTGAACCCTTGCTACTGCTTTGAGATGTGATGTCTGATCTCCTCTTTGCATGGGGGCTTGGCCAGGCAGTGACTGCTGGACAGCAAGGGACCATCAGCAGAATGCAGGATAATTCTGTTGACAAGTCTTGCCAACAGGTCATATTTGCATTTTAAACTACAAGGCCTCAAGTAACTGCTACTGAGAGGGAAAAAACCCTCAGATGGATACTCGATTTTTGCTTTTTTTGTTTTTATTTTATAGAGACAGGGTCTCACTTTGTTGCCCAGACTGGAGTGCAGTGGTGTGATCATGGCTCACTGTAGCCTCAAACTCCTGGACTCAAGTGTTCCCTCTGCCTCAGCCTCCTGAGTAGCTGGGAATACAGGCGCATGCCACTGTGCCTGGTTACTTTTTAAAAATTTTTTTGTAGAGGCAGGGTCTCGCTATGTTGCCTGGGCCGGTCTCAACCTCCTGTCCTCAAGTGATCCTCCTGCCTCTGCCTTGCAAAGCTCTGGGAGTAGAGGTGTGAGCCACCACGCTGGCCAGTGTTTCTTTCTGACTGTGAATACAGCACGGGCAGGCCTGCCGGAGTTCACAGCTCTGCTTGTAGTGAGCCAGCTCTGCCTGATGGCTCTTGTTACTGCCTGCCAACCCCATCCCCGTACAGCAGACCACCTGTGTGCCAGTAGCCCCTTCTCTTGGAAGCTCAGGTTTTCTTGTGAGATAGTTTTTTTTTCTCCACAGCTGATTTACCTCCTAAGGAATTACGTTTTCCTTAGGCTGATGTCAAAATGGTTGCTGTTGCTTGATCAATAGTTGGGTCTTAAGGGGAGGAAGGGGCAGCTGCGCCATTTGCTCACAGCAGAAAGAGCCAGCCCCGAGCTGGGGTGATGTGCTTGCTGGGAAGGGGAGAGAGGCTTCTGAGACTGCTCTGAGTCTATCAAAACAATGCAGCCGGTTATTTTGGATGCCTATGAGAAACTGGTGGGTCAGACATGCAGGACCTCTTCAAAGCAGTCCCCTTGGTAAGCCATAAAAAAATTTAATGACATCAACAAGCCTTCCCCGAACCCCACCCTTCTCTTCCTTTCCTTGTCCCTCCCCTCCCTTTTTCCTAATGAAATATCTATCTACAAAACCTATAAGAGCCTGTAATAGCTTGCTTGACATAAGTAACTCCATTTTGGAACAGGTCCTCCATCTTAACCTAGAGATAACCCCCTTATGTAACCTTCTCGTAATCATACCACATGCCCACAGTCTTGTTCCCCTAGGTGCTTGGAAACTCCCTGAATGCAAGTTTCATATCTAATCATAACTGTCAAATGTTTCTGCCAAAAAATGTAACCATACCTGGACAGCTGTCGTGATTTTTGCCTTTTTTTTTTGAGTTGGAGTCTCTGTTGCCCAGACTGGTGTGCAGTGGCCACTCCCGGCCACCGCAGCCTCGACCAGCTGGGCTCCGGCGATCCTTCTGCCTCAGCCTTCTAAGTAGCCAGAATTACAGGCATGCGCTACCACGCCCGGCTGATTTTTTGATTTATTGTAGAGATGCGGTCTCGCTGCCCAGGCGGGTCTCGAACCCATGGGCTCAGGCAATCCACTTACCTCAGCCTCCCAAGGCGCGGGATTACAGGCTGAGTCACCGAGCCCGGCTTATTTTTGCCTTTATAAGCCCCCTACTCACTCTGTTCAGGGTTGAGAGCTCTTTTTGGCACAAGCCTACTCTCGACCGCCAGCTATTTAAGGACTCAAAATTCGACCCTCTGTGTGTTGGCGTCTCCTTTCTCACAATCTGGCTATAATACTAAAGATGCATCTCATGCTACATGGGTAAGGCTGTACTGAAACTCTATAAGGAAGTCAGTCCCTTAAGTGGTTTTTTTTTAATAGACTACAGGTTTTTCCTTTCTTTATTTCTATTTTATAGAGACATGGTTTCGCTCTGTTGCCAAGGGTGGGCTTGAACTCCTGGCCTCAAGCAATCCTCTCTCCTCAGACTCCCAAAGTACAGGGATTAGAGGTGTAAGCCACCACGCCCGGCCCCTTCAAGCATTTTCTAGAGGGGCAGAGGAGAGGAGCAGGTGTGGACATCGATGTCCAAGGGCGGGTCATCTGGGCTCACCTGCCATGTGCACACGCACACTTACCTGCCCTGAGAGGTCACACTCTTGATCAAAACCCACGTACTCGTCCTCCTTGCTGTACATGCCCAGGCCAACCTTGAGAGGCTTCTCGCTGGCATCGAGTTGGAACTTGAGCTTACACAGGCTGTCGAAGAGCTTGGACAGGTGGCGGCTCACCTGGGTGGGGGGAACCAGAATCACACAACTGGGGAGTTTGAAAGAGAGTGTATGTGGCTTGGGTTTTCCTCGGGCAGTTTCAACCATCTTTCTTTCTTTCTTTTTTGGCATCTATTCCCCATCTTTGATTGGTGTTAACTAAACATGGCTTAGGCAACAGAAGGAGCCAGCAAGAATGGCGCTCAAGAGGACACAGAAACCAGCCTAGGAATCCCAGCCACTCCGAGACAAATGTCTGTTCTTGAAGATTTCTTTTGCTTGAGAAGGTTCTGCCCCAAGTCCCAAGTCACACATTCAGGCCCTTAATTGCAGGGCATCCTTGTGTATTCCTTCTTCTTCCTCTTCTTATTTATTTATTTTGAAACAGGGTATCACTCTGTCACCCAGGCTGGAATGCAGTGGCACGATCCTGGCTCACCACAGCCTCAGCCTCTTGGTCTCAGATGGTCCTCCTGCCTCAGACTCCTGAGCAACTAGGATTGCAGGTACACGCCACCATGCTGGCTAATTCTTGCTTTTTAAAAAAATTTTGTAAAGATGAAGTCTCACTGTGCTGCCCAGGCTGGTCTCGAACTCCTGAGCTCAGATAATCCTCCTGCCTTAGCCTCCCAAAATGCTGGGATCACAGGCATAAGCCACCACACCTGGCCTGTCTCCCCTCTTTTCATGTTTCCCATAACTTCATGGTTAAAGTCTGATAGAATCATTTCCCCTTCACCTAGTTAGTTAAATCTTTTCTTTTTCAGAGGAGCCTCAGGAAACTTCTTCCTCGCTCCCAGGGCCCTGTGATTTACTGGGACAATACAAAGGATGGCCCAGAGAGTGGGCGTATCTTTCAGACACAGTGCCTTCCTAAGCCCCTGGCATCTAACCCATTTTCTAGGAGATGAAAACAAGGCACAGGGAGTTCAATCAAAGGCCACACCGTGTGCAGAGCAGGATATGAGATGAGTCCCACCACGTGTCTGTTGGGACTGGGAACCTCAGGCAATTTCTGGCAGGACCTTGTGGAGACGGTACAAGGACATCCACAGACACTTCCCGCATCCCAGGGCCACCCAGATAGAGGAGTCTGCCTGGAGTCTGGAGTTCAGGGTATGATGCTGGCTTCAACTCTGGAATGCCAGGGTCCCCGCCTACCTCCACGGGGTCATTGCCATTGGAGAGAATGTCCAAGAGGTCAGCCGAGGACACAAAATAGAACCTGGGGAAAGCCAGTCTTTTTGTCTCCAAATACTCCGCCAAAGCCTTTTCACACACAGCCAAGCTAGGAGGAAGTGGGGAGAAGGGGCTGGTCAGCCCCACTCTTCAGTGGGTCTCTTCCAGCCCACCCTATCGGCGCACTGGACGGAGAGTCCTGGAGACGTCCAGACTGTTGTTCATGGACCCAACTTGATTCAGAACTTCCTACCCGATGGCCCCATCCCTTTGCCAGGCCCTGACCTTGTGGGCATTTCCGGGTGGGAGAGAGCAACATTTAGCCTCTGTGGCCATCCCTTCCTCCAAGGATGAAGGCTCAGTGTGGTGGACGTCGCTGGGGAGTATTCCCCGCTTTCAGGGAGAGGGAATGTATTGGTTCATGAATGTTTTGCCCTGTCCGGCCAGCAAGCAGCGCATGACTCGGGCTTCTGCCGCCATCGACCGTCTCCTGGTCCGGACAGGTGTGGGCCCTACCTCTTCTTAAGGGCCTCAAGTTTATCGTAGAGACCCGGCTTGTTGGTGGCTTCTACCACGTTGGGTGTTTTCACCGCATCTTCCATCAGGGCCTGGGAAGAGAAGGGGATGGCCAGGGAGCGAAGAATCCCGTTTTGTCCAACACAGCCATGTCTGAAAAGCCCATGAGCCACCGGGCTGCGCTCACCTTGAATTCTAGGTCAATGTCATCGAAGCGCTTGGAGTCCTCCGGGAGCTGGGCGCGGATGTCCTCAGAGCCGATGAAGATGCTCTCCAGGTGGCTCCAGGTTCTCTGGACCTCAAACCAGATGGAGATGACCGAGTCCGCCATAGACAGCTTCTGCTGCCAGGCCGTCACCTCCTTCAGGAAGTGGGCCAGGTACTTGGACATCATCAGGTTCTGCAGCTGGACCTGGTTGTCCTCTAGCGTCTCCACCAGCACCTCGTTCGACTTGAGCATCATGGTGCCCGTCCGCGGGTGCGGCTCGTGCTCAAACTCCATCGTGGTCCAGGTGCTGTCCAGGGCTTTCAGCACCTTTTCGGGGTGGGGCGTGGAAATAAAGTCGCTGAGCATCTGGCGTGCGAACCTCAGGATGGACCTGGAGTTCTCAGAACGTGGGTTGAAGCCCCACTTTAAGAAAGCCAGGGCCAGGCTTGGTGGCTCAGCCTGTCACCCCAGCACGTTGGGAGACCGAGGTGAGTGGATTGCCTGAGCCCAGGTTCGAGACCAGCCCGGGTTCGAGACCAGCCCGGGCAACTTGGCGAGACCTCGTCTCTACAATAAATAAGTAAAAATTAGCAGGGCGTGGTAGTGCGCCTGTCGTTCCAGCTACTTGGAAGGCTGAGGTGGAAGGATCACCGGAGCCCAGCAGGTCGATGCTGGGGTGGCTGTGAGTGTGACACTGCAGCCCAGCCTGGGCAACAGCGTGAGACTCCAACTCAAAAAAAAAAAAAAGCCAAAGTGCTCACATCAACATCATTTACAGTAGCCCCAAGGTGTAAACCACCCCAAGGTCCATCCACGGATGAATGGAGAAGCATGTAACAAAGCCTATGTTATAAAAGTCGTAAGATGTTTGTTCATTACTTTCCTTTTTTCTTTTTCTTTCTTTCTTTTTTTTTTTTTGAGTTGGAGTCTCACTCTGTCGCCCAGACTGGAGTGCACTGGCCGCTCCCGGCCACCGCAGCCTCGACCTGCTGGGCTCCGGCGATCCTTCCGCCTCAGCCTTCCAAGTAGCCGGAATTACAGGCACGCACAACCACGCCTGGCTAATTTTTTGATTTATTGTAGAGATGAGGTCTCGCCAAGTTGCCCAGGCGGGTCTCAAACCCGCGGGCTCAGGCAATCCACTCATCTCAACCTCCCAAAGGCGCGGGATTACAGGCTGAGCCACCAAGCCCAGCTCCTTTTTTCTTTGTCCCTTGCTTCCTCCATTAGTCATTTCGGTAGAGGGTCATCACTAATAATTGACTATCTTTATATTCCAGCCCCTAGGGACTTCCCACAAGATTAATGAATATGTTTTTCTTTTTTTTTTTAAAAATGGTCCTTAGATCATACAGGTTTTCTTAATGGCCTCCAGAGCTTTGATGGGTGTGGGGGCAGGGGAGGTGACAACAGCAGCTTTGGTTACCGGAGATCTCACCTCCCGCACACCTACCTTACCTATACAAGCCCCAAGTTATGTTCAAAGGGCGGTTGTATTTGAGAGTTTGCCTCCCCTGTGCTCACACTTTGGCCACAGTGAATACCCCTTTCTCTGCTCCCAAGCATTGATGTGTCAGCATTGGGTTCTCTGTGATCAGGTGCTTGAACCTAACTTTTGGGATTCTGCAACAAGCACAATGTCTATTCATACAATGCAACACTGCTCAGCCACGAAAAGGAACGAAGTAAGGATCCATGCCGCAGTGCAGACGACCCCTGAAAGAAACCCCATCCAAAAGGCAACAGCTTGCATGTGAAGGAGTTCAGAACCTGCCACCCCAAAATAGGCCCCTCTGGCACATTGACTATTTTGAGTTAAAGGCACCTGAAGAGCAGAAGGCACGAGAGGATCTCTTTGAACTTCCTTCTGCTTCTCAAAAGCAGGTGATGACATTTCCATGGGAATGATGCCCTCTCAGCCCCAGAAGGAAAGTACTGTTCTCATCATCCAGGATGGGAAAGTTGAGGCAGAAAGAATTCTGTACACAGAGACCTCATTAAAATAGCTCTGATCTTCTAGCCTCCCCAGATAAACTAGTTACTTTTTCACCACTTGCTACTCTTTCCACAGTTCTTAAGTTTTCAACTCTAACTGCGTTTTGGGGGTCTTCATGTCCTTTTGAAGGCTCCTATGCCACGTAAAACTTGTATTACATAATGTGCATATTTTTCTCCTCTTGATCTGTCTTGTGTCAACTGAATTCTCAGGCCCACCTGAAAAACACCCTAAAAGGGCAGAGGTAAAATTTTGTCCCCCCTGAAGATGATCCCATTCCTATGACAGTCCAGAATGGGGTACTGTCAGAGATGGAAAGTGGGTCAGTGGTGGCTAAGAGCTGGGACGGGTGGGGGGAGCAGTGTGAGATAATGGGGGGTGATAGCAAAGGGCATGGGTTTCTTTTTGAGGTGATGAAAATGTTCTAAAATTGATTAATTCTATATGTGGTGACTAGATATCTGCAGATAGGCTAAAGACCATTGAATTGTACACTTTAAAGAGGTAAATTGTATGGTATGTGAATTATATCTCAATAAAACTGGGTTTTTTTTAAAAGAAAGCCAAAATGTGACAATTCAAACTCACAAAACAGGCTGAGTTTTTTTTAATTGTAGAAGGAGTTTTCTTGTATTCTGAAATTTCCTGAGCCGGTAAGTAGCTCATGAACAACTCCAGGTACGGTTGGGGGCCAACACCCTGATTCCCAAAACCCATCAACCCTCTGAAGTCAGGGGAGAGGACTGACATCCACGGAAAAGTCAGACAGGACCACAAATGAGGAAGCTCAGTGCATAGGAGATGGGAGTTTGAGTTATTTTTAAATGTATGTCCTACTGCATGCAGGAAGACAGAGCTATATCCAGGAAGCTGATTTTTTTTTTAATAAATGCTAGAAGTATTTTATAAGATCTCTGTCATGGAGTGGGTAAGAGAAGGCCCAATAGCTGTCCTCTGAGGGTTAAGGCCACAGGACCCACATGAACCGAGACCTCCATGAAGAGCTTTGAGCCAGGGGTGGGTTTCGGGGTCATCCCACAGGAAACAAACTGCACCCCAACAAATGTTACCTTTTCCATCCCAGACTCTTTCACAGCCTTGTCTACGATATTGCGGACCTCATCCTCATAATTGTGGAGGTTCAGCTGGAGTAAATCTGCCAGTGTAGTCTCTTTGGACATTTTAAATTTCACCTAAATATAAAAAAAAACAGACATGTTTCATTTAAGGGTATGAAGAGCGCCATCACCCAAGGCCACTGCAAGGAGGCAGAAACTTTGCTCCGCCATTTTTCAGCCCTGGGACTTGGGCAACTTATTTCTCCAAGCCCTGTCTGCCTTCCCTAAATCCGGTAATAGCAGATCCTACCTGTAGTGAGTGGAATCGTGTCCCCCCTAAATTCATGTCCTCCCAGAACCTCAGAGTACAGCCTTATTTGGAAACAGGGTCTTTGCGGAGGTTAAGAATTGTTAGACAGCCAGGCTTGGTGGCTCAGCCTGTAATCCTGCGCTTTGGGAGGCTGAGGTGAGTGGATTGCGTGAGCCCGCAGGTTCGAGACCCGCCTGGGCAACTTGGCGAGACTTCATCTCTACAATAAATCAAAAATTAGCTGGGTGTAGTAGCGCGCGTCTGTAGTTCCAGCTACTTGGAAGACTGGGGCGGAAGGATCGCCGGAGCCCAGCAGTTTGAGGCTGCGGTGGCCGGGAGTGTGCCACTGCACTCCAGTCTGGGTGACAGAATGAGACTCCAACTCAAAAAAAAAAAAAAAAAAAGGATTGTTAGACAAATTCGTCCTGAATTTCTGTCACCCATGACGGAGTGCGGTGGCACAATCACAGCTCACTGTAGCCTGACCTCCTGGGTTCAGGTGATCCTCTGGCCTCAGCCTCCTGAGTAGCTGGGGCTACAGACACGCACTACCACACTTGGCTATTTTTCTAAAAATTTTTCTGTAGAGATGAGGTCTTGCTATGTTGCCCGGGCTGGTCTCAAGCAATCCTTTCACCTCAGCCTCCCAAAGTGCTGGGATTACATAGCCATGAGCCACCATGCCCGATCAACTGTTCTTATAACAACAAAGGAGAGGGAAATTTGAGACCCATGGGAAGGAGGCCATGTGGAAAAGGGAGCAAAAGTGGGGTGAAGCAGCCTCAAGCCAAGGAATGCCTGGAGTCACCAGAGGCTGGAAGAGGCAGGGAGGATCCTCCCCTGGAACCTTCAGAAGAGGCTCTCTGTTGACACCTTGATTCCAGAAGTCTAGCCTCCAGGTGAACACAGTTCTGTTGTTTTAAGCCCCTAGGTTTGTGGTCCTGTGTTCCAGCACCCCCAGGAGGCTTCTCCATCACCTCAGGTAGCTGAGCGCACTGGTGGCCGAATCACAGATCAAGCTACTCATACCAGGGAGTTGCCTAGCACCATCATCAACTCACATCACTTCTGAGGCAGGTTAGCCAGTGTCGTTTAGACATAAATAGATGAATTTCTTGCAGGCAGGTCTAAATTAAAATAGGGTAAGCATCTGGACATCGTCTTTCTTCTCTGTATATGACCTTTACCTGACCGACCAGGCATATCAGACCTGACCCCTGACCACCACACACATCTATCAGTACAGTAAATCACATAAACAATAGGGAGTTGCCCAAAACACAGACACGATAGTCTTTTTAAAAAAGTACCAATCTAGGCCCGGCTCGGTGGCTCAGTCTGTCATCCCAGCACTTTGGGAGGCCTAGGCGAGTGGATTGCCTGAGCCCGTGGGCTTGAGACCAGCCCAGGCAACTTGGTGAGACCTCGTCTCTACAATAAATCAGAAAAATTTAGTGCGTGCCTGTGGTTCCGGCTACTTGCAAGGCTGAGGTGGAAGGATCACCAGAGCCCAGCAGGTGGAAGCTGGGGTGGCCATGAGTGTGCCACTGCACTCCAGCCTGGATGATGGAGTGAGATTCTAATTAAAATAAAATAAAATAAAAATTAAAAAGTCCCGATCTAGTTAGGCAACAACTTTCATTATTTAGAAGGCCCTAGTGACCTTAAAATGTTGAGAGATGGTAGTCAGAACTCATGACCAGATACCTGCAACCCTCTGCTCTTAGCTCATGGTTTGCTTAATCATCGTTTTAAAAGTAATAAAGCTTCCTGTCAAAGGCAAGCACGTGTCCTTTCTCCTAAGGCACCCACACTTTTCCTTGGGTAGACCCTTTTTCTCTCTAATAAATTCTTTCTTAAACTATACTTTGGATTCGCCCTGAAACTCATTTCTGTGGCAAAATCAAGAACCCACGGAGCAACACAAATGCACTCCACCCAGCATCAACTTCCCCCATCCCTTGTCAAATATTCTTCTTCACTGTCACAAAGGCAGATGTTTCTGAGCACCAGTTGTGAGACCCCTGGGAACACCGGTTTAACCAACTGATGGAACTTCAAGTCTCCAACTACGTTTGGAAAAATACCTGCCCAGGTCTCACTAAGTCCTCAGGTGTGCCCAATTCCTTTCAGGGGGACAATTTTTTAGCTACTTGTTGATTGCCCACTCCATGGGACTCTCCTGAGTTCACATGAGCTTGTTGGCCAGGTGTCTGGTCTAAACCAAAAATAAAATTCTAAGCCTATCCCTGGCCCAAGGAAAACCTGAAAAACTAAATTCCTGGCCATGAAGGAAAGGGAGGTTGGACACACTGCCCCCTCATTTTTTGGAGTTTAGGCATATTTGGCTAGCATAACATTTAAATAGAGATCATAAGACTGACAAAGCAGACTCTGGCAATAAGATACCAAATTCCAGCTGGATGTGATGGTTCATGCCTGTAATCCCAGTACTTTGGGAGGCCAAGGTGAGAGGATCGCTTGACTCCAGGAGTTTGAAACCAGCCTAGGCAACCCAGCAAGACCTCCTCTCTATAAAAAAATTTAAAAATTAGTCAGACGTGGTGATGCACAGCTGTAGCCCCACCTACTCAGAAGTCTGAGGCAGAAGGATCACCTGAGTCAAGGAGGCGGAGGCTGAGATGAGCAGTGATTGATTGAACCACTTGAACCACTGCACTGCAACCTGGGTGACAGAGTGAGACACCAACTCAAAAAAAAAAAAAAAGAAAATTCCAATCTGATTTTGGAATAGCATCACATGGCAGCAGGCCCTAAAGGAAATAAAAATATTTTACCCCAACATATATTTCTTTATATATTTTAGAATGGCCCTGCAAACTGTCTCTTAGGGGAACTTACATCTGTAGACGATCTCCTTCTCTAGGAAGAGTCTGACACATTTTAAGACATTTATTACCTATGTTCTCTGAAGCCTGCTACTTTAGAGGCTTTACCTGCTTAAAAAGGACCTTGGCTTCCACAGCACCCCTTATCTTAACTCAAGCATTTCCTTCTTTTTCTTTTTTAAATTTTTTTACGAACTAGTGTAACTTTTTATTAAGGCAGAATTGTTTTGACTAAAGAAATATATAAAATAAAATGCTTCCAAAAATGAAAACCTCCCCATCCATTGTTCTTTCCAGAGGCAAGTACTTTGCATTTTCTTAGGTTTTCCTTCTGTGGTTCCTTCATAGTTCTTTGTTCCAATTTTTAAAAAAATAGGTGCATGTACTAGCACATGTAACTTTATTTTATTTTATTTAATTAATTAATTAATTTTTTTGAGTTGGAGTCTCACTGTCGCCCAGACTGGAGTGCAGTGGCCGCTTCAAGCTTATTAAAAAATCCAAATGGTCCCCTGTACCACCCCTCCCAATTCTCCAGAGCAGTGACTTAATTCTGTCAGCTGTTTCTTCTGCTATTTTTCCTTACTTAACTACTTACGTCATTTTTGATTTATTAATTATTTTTATATATATGGAGGCTAAAGCAACTCCACCTTGGATGCTAACCCGCCCTGTTGACCGGATTTCAGGAAGGCCTCTGAGACTTCTACGCTAGCTACTGTTACTGTAAATCCCACGCATAGGCCAAAGCAACTCAATTGTAAATCCAACTCTTAAGCAGACTGACATGACACTCCTGCCTCTCCCTGAAGGGTCCATCCCTGTGGTGGCTCAGCCCTGGGTCTGGGGGGTGACTGTGCTGGCATCCACCTCCTCTCTGCATCTGACAGACATGTTTGAAGGTTTCCTTCTGAGAAGCTGGACGTGGTGGCCTTTCTCAGGTCTCTCAGCTTCTGTGGCTCTGGGGGCAGGTTTGCATCTGCACTATCCAGGGACTTCCTGATACAAGGGGTGTGGCTTAGCTCTTATCCCACCTCCATCTTTACTTTCCTTACTGTGACCCTACGGTTATTAGGGGTTAAGTCGTCCACGTCATCAAGACTATGTACATATCACTCACTGCTGGGAAAAACAGCACATTATGTCAAGTGTTTCTTTCTACTGACTTCAAGTGCTCTTGCCAAGCAGAAAATCTTTGAATCCACCTATGACCCGTAAGCCCCACCCCTACTCCCTCACTTCCTGATGTCCTGCCTTTCCGGGTCAAACCAATGGAAACCTTGTATTGATTTATGTCCTTGCCTGTTAACGTCTGTCTCCCTAAAATGTATTAAACCAGGCTGTAACCTAACCACCTTGGGCATAGTTCTCAGGAATGCATGAGACTGTACCCCAAGCCATGGTCACTCATATTTGGCTCAGAATAAACCTTAGATATTTTATAGAGATTGACTTTTTTGTCAATACTGGGAAACCTTTGGTCTCAGCACTCAAGAGGGATTTCCACAGGCCAGCTCCTGGAGACACAAATCTCTGACTGCAGATCTCTGTGCTCTCAGGGTAGCCTGTAGAGTTAGGCTTACTTTTCCTTCCTTGGGTCTGGGGAGCAACAGGAGGGCCCTGGACAGTGTGGTCAGGGTGGTAGGGGAGACCCTAATGCCCCTTCTAGATGGGCACCCTCTAAGGCTGGGCAGGACCTGGTGAGAGATGTGGAGAGCCATTTGGCTCTGATCTCCACACTTCCTGCATAGGTAAGGTTTTCCTTGGGAGGCCACAGGCTATACCTTCCCACCATGCAGTCTTCATGCCATGCTGCCCTTGGTCTTCCTGTTGTTCCCCCCCATCACCTGTGTCCATTTCACCCCAGCTCCTGTCCCAGCCCTTCTGTGCGTCCTTACAATCTCTCTCCCAAGACCCAGGTCAAATTCCATATCCACTCTAAGCCATTTCTTCCCTCCCCTCTATTTGGAGGTGACCTCTTCCTCTAGATTCTTAGAATCACTGCTGAATGTTCCATGCACTTGGCATTCAAACATGATGATGAGGGTTAGCTTGCTACCCTAAAACAGGCTACTTTGGCTTAAGGGTTATTTTAAGTTGAAAGCAACTGAGAAGCAGCAGATATAAGAGAAGCTCTCTTTCCTTCCCCTATTTGCCTACAAGCAGGATATACATGTGTCAAGGTGTCCCTCACCCCATCCCCTCTACCAGGAAGGGCAGATGTTAGTAACTAGAAACAGCTGTAGAATCTTTTCAGCTTAGAAAGGGCACCAGAGGAAACTTCTCAACATACCTTGCTAAAGCTCATCCTATCCTACCATCACTTTCTCCACAGATCTGCCTTCCCAGAGTTTGCTGTGCCTAGAAGCTCAAAGTCCTTTACCTGTGTCTTGTCACCTTCCTAAAAATTTGCGAAGATGCTACTTAAGCCCAAATTCTAACTACACCTTTGATTTACTCAACTCTGAAGGTTCCCATGGGAGTGTACCATGCACACATTAGCAAAGTCTACTTTTCTTTTGTGAATCTGTTTTTCATCAGTTTCATTTATAGAGGCTCCAGCCAGGGAAACTAAGATAGGCAGAGGGCAAAATAATTTCCTTGTTCCCTTCCAGTTGCATATATTATTTATTTATTTGTTTGTTTATCTTTTTTCTTCTTGAGAGCAGGGCCATGTTTTCTCTCTCTCTGTATCCTTGGCATCTATGTGTGCCCTCTGCAGAGTAACTGCTCTATATAGTTTTTTTCAGTGTTCGCTGACAGTTCCTGTTTGCCTTGTGTAGGTGTCAAGGCCAGTGCCTACCAGCAGGGGACATTTCTGAAAATTTTGGGGTGCTAAGACTCTGAGTGCTTGGGGTACGTGGTGACCCCAAACTTCCTGAACCTTATGGACAGGCAACTACAACCAGAACTGACTACATAGTTTGCAAGACCCTGTGAAAAAAATATACGCAGGGCCCCCTGTTCAAAAATGACTGAGCATTTCAAGATGATGGCCGCACAGCATTGCACCAATCCTGGGGCTCAGTGGTTCTTCCTGGCAGGTTCAAGCTCATTCTGTCTCCTATTATGCACAACATTGGCCCTACCCACATTGGCTTTATCAGCATCGGGGGCCCGAACACCCCGGCGAAGCAGCTCAGGCCAGCCCACCCTGCCGCAGGGTCGGACCCTCCACCCCCATGAGGAGCGGTACCTGGGTGGCCTGCATGAGCTGTTGCCAGTGGCGTTCCCGGATGGCAGGGTTCTGCAGCTCGCTCACGGCACGAAGGGATGTGATCATGTTTTTCACAGTGTTGTCCAGGCCCACGAAGGCATCCCAGGTTTTCGTCTCCTTGTCCAAAGACCTCACATCTTTGGCAAACTTCTTACAGTCTAAGTCCATCTGCTCAACATTGATGTCTTTCCACTTGGTGGTCTTCCAGTCATCGATGCTGGTGTTCACCTGAGATGGAGATACCTTGTTTCTCCTTCTCCTCTTGTCAGGGAGGGTTTGGGAAGGCATTTCTGTTACCTCACTGAACTTGCTTTTGGGGAGCAAAACCCAGTGAGGAATATGAACATAAATACCAGAGTTAGGCAAAGTGGTTGGATACAAGGGAAAAAGGAATCAACAGTTGTAGCACAAAACTTTGACAGTCTGCCGTTAAAAGGTATTTTGGCAAAAACTTGTGTTAGGGCCTCACTGCTGCTCACCAGTATCCAGTGCTCTCTTATGGCTGGGTATGACTACGTGATGTGTCCTGGTCAATGAAATGTGAAACAATACTTGGTTTAGTAATTCCTAAAGAACAGGGTACAGCTGCTGGGAGTTAGAGTGTGGGCTTTGCATGAATGAGAAATGCACTTTTGCTGTTCAGTACACAAAGCAGGGCCGCTTGTTACTGCACAGTCATCTAGCTTAGACTGACTGATAAAAATATAACAGAATAAAGTTAATTCACAACAAGATGAAACAAAACACACAAACTCTCAGGCAATAATCTTACCATGAGTGGAACCAGAAGACTATGAAGCCTGCATTCTTAAATTTGGGTTGGTTAAAAATGGCCATGAAGCTGGAAACTGCTCGTCATTGAAGGAATCAGAGATTGTTGACACAGGTGATTGCAGCGGAAAGCCTGGGCTTGCCAAACATCCATGTTTGATAAAGACGAGACTGGGAGTATTTACAAGATGTCTGCCTTGAAAATACTAAAACGTGAACCTCAAGCCACATAGGAATCAATGGTTCTTCCTGGCAGGTTCAAGCTCATTCTGTATCCAATTATCATAAAATGTCTTGGCTAGTTTGTTTTGGAGAGTTTTTCTGAACTATCCTGACTGTAAATGCTATCGTCATCTCCTGGGAAATGTGACCTTTATTCTCCAGTCTGCACTAACGATTTTGTATCATGGGAAAATGCAGTATCCCATTATCTCTGACTGCACCGACTGTATTCTGTAATGCCATTCACATAGCTGAGACTTGGATTCAGTTAATCGTGAAAAAAAGTATCAAGAGGCTTCAGTTTTTACCCTCTCTTTGGGCTTGGTTGTAATAAAGCCTGTGATTCCAAAGATTTTTCCCTCTAGGTGAGAGATATGTAGACTCAGAATGATCAGCATGAAGGCATGGACAATATTTGACGATGATTTATTTAAAAAATAAAATAAATGAAGAGACAGCATGCTCCTGTGTGGGAACACTGAATACTGCCAAGAGATTAATTCTGCCCAGATGAGTTCACAGAGTTGATTAAATTCCATTTAAAGTCACAAGGGCTTTTCTTTAGAGGGGAGGAGGATTTGATGAATGATTCTAAAGTTCATTCAAAAGAGTAAGCGGGGAAAAGAGCTCACATATTTTTGAAAACAAAGAGGAGAGAGAATGGCAGAGCCCTACATATGTGCACACACACAGAAGAAATACTTGGGAGGAAGAGGCCCCATGCTCAGACCCCAGCCTCCCTTCACGTGCTGAGTCCAGGCCCATCCTCACCAGTCCGCTGCTCACAAGCCCACAAAGCAGCACACTAGAAACCTGATCCAAGCCTGCTCTCACATCGCAAGCTCCCAGGCTCCTGAATCTCCTCTTCTCGCTGAATGTCATCCCTACACAACCTACCCTCATTTCCATTTCCTCGGGGTTATCTTAGCACCTGACCAACCCAAAAAGGCTAGGTACTCCCACGCCTTTGGGAGGCTGAGGTGAGTGGATTGCCTGAGCCCGCGGGTTTGAGACCTGCCTGGGCAACTTGGCGAGACCTCATCTCTACAATAAATAAATTTAAAAAATTAGCCGGGCGTGGTAGCGCGCGCCTATAGTTCCAGCCACTTGGAAGGCTGAGGCGGAAGGATCGCCGGAGCCCAGCAGGTCGAGGCTGCGGTGGCCGGGAGTGGCCACTGCACTCCAGTCTGGGCGACAGACTGAGACTCCAACTCAAAAAAAAAAAAGGTTGCTGATCCTCTCAGGTCTGCCAAGATAGAACAGCCCTGTTACTTCTAGTCTCTCCCTTATAACTAAAACACTCTGAGCAAACCACAACAAATAAGACTGTGGAAAGCTGCATGAGGTGGAAGAAACCTGGAATTACCTTTTGGAGGACAGGCCCGTTGTAGTGCAGGCTTCCCTTGCTACATAAGTGTTCTAGGAACACACTGGCATCTGTATACCACCTAGTGTTGTGAGAGTCTGCATTCAGCCTAAGTTAATTTTTTTTAGAGAGTCTTTTAGTGTGTTTGCCTATGTCATGATGGGTAATTGACAAGCGCACCTACCCACACTGTGCTAAATGTTCAGAAGTTTTTGATCAAAAACTTGATCCCCGTGCTCCACCCTCCCTATTCACCCGATCTTGTCCAGGATTGAAAAAGTCCTCCAAGGGAAATGCTTTGTTGATGTGGAAGAGGTGAAATAAACAGCAGAAGCACTCAAAGACATCAAAATTGACGAGTTCAAAAGCTGTTTTGAGCAATGGAAATAGCATCTTGATAAGTGCATTGCATCAAAAAGAGAGTACTTTGAAGGTGAGTGAAGTTTAAACATGTAAGAATAACTACACAATTTTTATAAATAAATTCTGGTTTGGAGCCCCCCCTCATATAAATATGTATATGCACGTGTTTATGTATGTGTGTGTGTGTGTGTGTGTGTGTGTGTGTGTGTTGTGAGTCAGAGTCTCATTCTGTCACCCAGGCTGGAGTGCAGTGACATGATCAACCTCCTGGGCTTAGGCGACCTTTCCATTTCAGCTTCCTGAGTAGCTGGGACCACAGGCATGTGACACCACTCCCAAAAATTTTTAAAATTTTTTCAGTGACGAGGTCTCACTGTGTTTCTTAGACTGGTCTCGAGCTCCCAGGCTCAAGCAATCCTCCTGTCTCAGCCTCCCAAAGTGCTGGGATTATAAGTGTGAGCCACCATGCCTGACCGGCAGTTATATTTAAATAGGGCAGAGGAGAGGGTGGGCAAAGAGATTCAAATGGAAGCAAGGTTTCCACACTCAAAGTGATAAAATGTTTATATCAGTAGACTATAAGACAACTATTAAGAAAATTATATAATATGATATATTCAGAATCAATCTAGATATATCAAGATCGATCCTAAAAATGTTCAAATAAAAAAAAAAAAGAGAGGCAGAGGAACAAGAAAGAGAGGAGATGAACAGAGAACAAATAACAAAAATGTCAGACTTAAGACCTAACATGTCAATAATTATCTTCAATGTAAATGGTCTAGATACATCAATTAAGACAGAGATTGGCAAAGTGTATGCAAAAACATGATCCAGCAGTATGCTGTTGTGGGGGCCATGGCTGTTGGCTCTTAAAGGTTTGCTGAGAAAACACTGGCATGAGGCAGATTGCTTAATAGGAGAAAAGGCATACAACTGTATTTAATGTGTATACAGGGGAATGAATGAACGAAGACCCAACTTCTCAACAAGTTACAGAAACTTAAATGTCATCTTGAGGTTACAGAAAGAATGGGAGCTTGCCTTCTGGTAAAACAGGTTATGGGAAAGGAAAGAAGAAGAAATCTATTGAGAGGCAATGAATGATTGGGAGAATAAATTAATGAATGGAAGAAACAGAGAATGACTTGAAATAGCTCTCTTTGTAAATTGAATGTACCCGAGAGACAGACAGGCATTATCTTGTAAAATGATTGGACCAGGTCTGGCTACATTCTTCTTCTCCTTTCTTTAATGGTTGATTTTAACATTATCTATTAGGAAGAAGAGTAAGCAGCTTGGGAGAGACTTTGAGGCAAAAGGTCATATTTTGGGGTAAATTTCCCTGCAGCTCTTCACTGTCTACAAGAAGCTTAACTTCAAATACAACGATATAAGTAGGTAGGTTGAAAGTTAAAAAATAAAAATAAAAAGGAAAAAGAATATCAGGACAAACACTAATCAAAAGCAATGAATAAAAAGCAGAAGTAACTATATTAGCACCAGATAAAATCAGCTTCAGAGCAAAGAAAATTACTAGAGACAAAATGAAATATTACACAATAAAAAAAATCATCCTAAAGGAAGACATAATCCCAAATGTGTATACACCAAGGAATAAAGCCTAAAAATACGTGAAGTGAAAATGGATAGAACTGAAAGGAGAAATAAACAAATTGTAAGCATAGTTGGAGACTTCAACACCCCACTCTCAGCAGTTTATAGAATTGCTAGACAGAAAATTAGTAATGCTATAGAAAGACTGAACAACACAACCAACAGATAGGATCTAGAGAACATAATTGAACACTCTGCCCAACAAAATCAGAAGATGCATTTTTTCCAAATGCCCATGGAATTTCACCCAGACAGACTATATCCTGATCCATAAAACAGACCTCAATAAAGATAAAATAGTTGAAGTCAAATAGAGTGTGTTCTCTGACCATAAAGGAATAAAACTAAAAATCGATAATAGAAAGGCAACAGGAAAACCTTCAAACATTCAGAAATTAAAAACATGCTTCTAAATAATTCATGGGTCAAAGAGGAAGCCTCAAAAGAAACAAACAAACAAACAAAAAACATAGAACTGAAATAATATCAAAATATTTGAGACATGGCTAATTACAGAGGGAAGTTTTATAGTACTAAGTGCTTGCCTGAGAAAAGAGAAAAGGTCTTAAATTAATAATCTAAGTTTCTACCTCAATAAACTAAAAAAAGAGCCAAATAAACCCAAGGCAAATAGAAGGAAGAAATTAATAAAGATAAGATCAGAAATCAATGAAACTGAAAATAAGAAAGCAACAAAAAATTAAACAAAATTCTGGCTCTTTGAAAAATCAATAAGGTTTATAAACTTCTAGTACAACTGACAAAGATTTAAAAAAAGAGAAGACACAAATCACCAGTATTAGGAATGAAATAGAAGCTACCGTTGCGGAACTTGCAGCCATCTAAAGGACAATAAGGGAATAGAAAAAGCAACTTTATGCTTGTAAATTAAACAATTTATAAGAAATGAACCAATTCCTCAAAAACGACAAGCTACCAAAATTCTCTACCAGAAGTTTCACAAAACTGAAAGACAACTGGAACAAGCTTATAGCCATTAAAGAGATTGAATTTGTAACTTATCTCCTGGAAGACAATCACACAACTAACTCCAGGCCTAGATGGTTTCATTGAAAAATTTACCAAACATTTCAAAAGAATTAGCACCAATTTTACACAATCTCTTTAAGAAACTAAAAGAGGAAGAAACACTTTTCAACTCATGAGTCTATTATTCTGATACCCAAACCACACTAAGACATCACAGGAAAAGAAAACTACAGGTCAGTATCTCTCATGAACCTAGATGCAAAAATTCTCACAAAATATTTTCAAACTGAATTCAGAAATATGGAAAATGAATCATATACCATGATCACATGGGTTGTATTCCAATATTTTTAAAAAAATCAATGTAATCCACCATATTAGCAGACTAAAGAAAAATCCATCACATCAGTTGGTTCAGGAAAAAAAAATTGACAAAATCCAATACCCATTCATGATGACCACTCTAAAAAAATATAGGAATAGAGAAGAATTCCCTCAACTTAAAAACTTACAGCTAATATATACAACACCTTTCCTTTAAGATTGGGAACAATGCATGGATGTTTGAACTCATCATTCTTATTCAACATAGTACTGGAAGTTCAGGCCACTGCAATAAGGTAAGAAAAAGAAATAAAAGACATACATATTGGAAAGAAAAAATAAAAGCATTCCTATTTGCAAATGACATTATGTTTATATAGAAAATCTCTAGGGGATCTACCACAAAAACCTCCTAGAACTGGTAGGTGAGTTCAGCCAGGTCACAAGCTAAAAATAAGCATACAAAATTTAATCACATTTGTATATGCCCAAACAAACACATGGAAACCAAAAATTAAGACACAATACCTTTTATAATCTCTTCAAAAAGAAGCAAGGTTGGGTGTGGTGTTTCACACCTGTAATTCCAGGACTTTGGAAAGCCTGGACAATATTGGGAGAACTCATCTCTACCAAAAAAAAAAAAAAAATTAACCAGACATGGCAGTGCCTGCCTGTGGTCCCAGCTATTCAGAGGCTAAAGCAGAAGGATTGTCTGAGCTCAAAAAGTGTGGCTGCAGTGAGCTGTGATCACACCACTGCACTCCAGCCTGGGCGACTGAGTGAGACTCAGACTCAACAACAATGAAAAGATATAAAGAAGAAAAGAAAAGTAAATAAATACTTAGGTATAAATATAACAAAACATGCATAGGATCTTAATGTTGAAATTACAAAATGCTGATGATATCAAAGAAGAGCCACATAAATGGAGAGACATACTATGTTCATGGACTGGAAGACTCAATGTAATAAAGATGTCAGTTCTATAGACAATGCAACTCCTATAAAATCCCAACAACGGTTGTTTGTGGGCATACCAGACTTATTCTAAAATTTATATGGAAAAGTACAAGTCCCATAATAGTAAACAATCTTTACGAAAAAGAATAAAGTGGGAAGAATCACTCCACCTCATACTAAGGCTTACTAGATCATCATGGTGATCAAGGCTGTGAAGTATTACAGAGGGACAGACAAAGACCAGTGGAGTGAAATAGAGAACCCACATTATAGACCCAACTGATTTTTTACAAAGATCCAAAATAAATTTCATGAAGGGACAGCCTTATTTTCTAAGGGTGCTAGAGCAATCAGACACCCACAGGCAAAAAAAAAAAAATGACCCCCAACCTAATCCTCAACCCTTATACCAAAATCAACTCAAAATGGACCATAGGCTTTAACATAAAGCATACGACTATACAAATTTTTTTTTTTTAAGTGTAGGAGAAAATCTTTGGAATCTGGGCAGAGTGTTCTTAGATTTGACACCAAATGCATGATCCTTGAGAGGAAAATTTGATTAAATGAATTTCTTTTTTTTTTTTTTAGTAGGAGTCTCACTCTGTCGCCCAGACTGGA